>NC_133130.1:112583240-112740740 GCF_048418815.1 Hemitrygon akajei | reverse complement strand
GAAGTATGTGAAAGAAATGAACACATGGATCAACATTCTCAAAAGAGCATTTGTAGTAATTAGCAACTGAAGAAAGACATGTATGGAAACAAATAGCAGTCCAAAAGGGATCGTTAAGCCACTACAGAGATGGATTGAGAGTGAATGAGTGAATAAGGGACTGTATTTGCTCATTCCAATTTAAGTTAATGTGAATGTCTTTATTGGAAAGTATTATTGTTTCTTGCAGGTTTACGGCAACATAGTATTTGTTTGCTTTAAAGGGGGAAGATGTGCTATTATGTGTATACATAATAAAGAACTTCAATTCCTGTGTGCATTGCAGGTGGTTAACCAGGATCCAAAAGTGGTGTTGGTGAACAGGACACACACACACACACACACACACACACACACACACACACACACACACACACACACACACACACACACACACACACACACACACACACACACACACACACACACACACACACACACACACACACTCTTGGCAGGCTAGCTTGGCCCGAGTAAAATCTGGACAAGCTGAAGCTATTCTGTAGATCTGTAAATAAAATAGTTCTTGTGTTTCTACCCAGGCAAGCTTGTCTTTGTTAAAGAACAAACATAACACCTTTGACTAATGGTGTGCCACAGGGGTTGATGCTGGATCCATTGCTGTTTGTTATCTATATCAATGATCTGGATGATAATATGGTAAAAAGGATCAGCAAATTTGTGGATGGCGAGGAGGACTATCAGAGCTTGCAGAACTGGACCAGCTGGAAAAAGGGGCTGAAAAGTGGCTGATGGAATTTAATGCAGACAAATGTGAGGTGATGCACTATGAGAAGACACCCAGGGTAGTGTCATGGTCCCGATCATTAGTTCCCTATCTGGCTCCTAATTTACTTTGATTATGCCTTGATTCCGACCGTTTAGTTTCCCATTCACTGCTAATTCCCTTTGATGACGACACACCTGGAACTGCAGTACAAGAACCCCAGCGTCACACCACCGGTCGCCAGTTCATTGGTCTATTCCCATGTGATAACTTGGTTTCCTGACCGATTAGAGCCATTAGTTCTAGGCTCAGCTCCAGTTTCAAGATGCTCCATGAAAACCCCGTCTCCGTGTCAAGGCTCCATATCAGAGCTTCATGTTAGGATTCCTCCTGTTTGCTGTTCAACATTCATGCCTGCGCCAGCATCCGTGCCTGTGTCCTGCACTTGGGTTCTGCTCAGTCGCTCCGTGCAACAGAACAAACTGGCCATAATGAACCCAGCAGAAACAAACCCCCTGCAGCAAGCCCTCGCCAGCCAGGGCTCCCAACTGGGCCTGCACGATCAGCTGCTCCGGGATGTCATGGAGAAACTCCGTTCCTGTCAGTGAATGTTAAAAAGGTCAGTGAACAGGTCGACCGAGTATCCGCTCATCTCGCCCCATCCACTCCGCGAACTCTGTCTGACCAGCCCAGACAGCCAGTAACGGCAACACCCGATGTGAAGACAACACAACCGATAAGAGGGCCACACGTACCTGAACCAGAACCCTACACTGGGGATCTGGGGAAGTGCCGGGCCTTTCTCCTGCAATGCTCCTTGGTGTTTGAGCAGCAGCCATCCACGTACACCACAGACAGATCAAAGATAGCTTACATCATGAGGTTGTTGCAAGGAAGTGCCTTAGCGTGGACCACCGCGATTTGGGATAATCAGCCAGAGACCTACTCTTCATTCCCCACCTTCATCTCAGAAATGAGGAAGATTTTTCATCATCCCGTCGGCGGTAAAGATGCCACTAAGCGCCTACTCGCTCTCCGTCAGGGATCACGCAGTGTTGCCGAAGACTCCGTGGAGTTCCGGATGCTAGCGGCCGACTCAGGGTGGAACGATGAGGCTCTCCAGGAAGTATTTCGGCAAGGCCTCTGTGACATGGCAAAGGACGAGTCGGTGGTTAGGGATGACACTAACAGCCTGGATTCATTGATCTCCCTGGCCACCAGTCTGGACAACAGTCTTCGAGAACTGGTCGTCCACCCCCTTTGGTCACTCCACGGCACCCTGTACCGTCTCCCACCAGCACAAGCCTCTCATCTCCTCCTGCTCCTGGAATAGCTCCCAGCCCGGCCGTTTCCACCGTCCCGGGAGAGGAACCCACGCAGCTGGGATGGAACTGTCCTTCTCCCATAGAGTGGCTCCGGAGATTGAGATCGGGGGAGCGTCTCTATTGCAGCCCGTTCAGCCACTTCCAAGCTACCTGTCCCCTTCGGCCAAAGAAGGACGGCTCACCAGTTGAACGGGAGACCCTGGTGAACTGGACAACATTCCCTTCCATTCCCAGAACTCGGATGCAGATCCTGGCAACTTTATGTTACAACAAACAATCCCTGCCTCTGTCGGCTCCAGTGGATTCCAGTGCTGAGGGCAATCTTCTGGATGAAGACATAGCTTCCCGGGCTGGAATTCCTCGGGAGCCGTTGAGCACCCTTCTGGATGAAGACATAGCTTCCCAGGCTGGAATTCCTCGGGAGCCGTTGAGCACCCTTCTGGATGAAGACATAGCTTCCCGGGCTGGAATTCCTCGGGAGCCGTTGAGCACCCTTCTGGATGAAGACATAGCTTCCCGGGCTGGAATTCCTCGGGAGCCGTTGAGCACCCTTCTGGATGAAGACATAGCTTCCCGGGCTGGAATTCCTCGGGAGCCGTTGAGCACCCTTCTGGATGAAGACATAGCTTCCCGGGCTGGAATTCCTCGGGAGCCGTTGAGCAATCTTCTGGATGAAGACATAGCTTCCCGGGCTGGAATTCCTCGGGAGCCGTTGAGCACCCTTCTGGATGAAGACATAGCTTCCCGGGCTGGAATTCCTCGGGAGCCGTTGAGCACCCTTCTGGATGAAGACATAGCTTCCCGGGCTGGAATTCCTCGGGAGCCGTTGAGCAATCTTCTGGATGAAGACATAGCTTCCCGGGCTGGAATTCCTCGGGAGCCGTTGAGCACCCTTCTGGATGAAGACATAGCTTCCCGGGCTGGAATTCCTCGGGAGCCGTTGAGCACCCTTCTGGATGAAGACATAGCTTCCCGGGCTGGAATTCCTCGGGAGCCGTTGAGCAATCTTCTGGATGAAGACATAGCTTCCCGGGCTGGAATTCCTCGGGAGCCGTTGAGCACCCTTCTGGATGAAGACATAGCTTCCCAGGCTGGAATTCCTCGGGAGCCGTTGAGCACCCTTCTGGATGAAGACATAGCTTCCCGGGCTGGAATTCCTCGGGAGCCGTTGAGCACCCTTCTGGATGAAGACATAGCTTCCCGGGCTGGAATTCCTCGGGAGCCGTTGAGCAATCTTCTGGATGAAGACATAGCTTCCCGGGCTGGAATTCCTCGGGAGCCGTTGAGCACCCTTCTGGATGAAGACATAGCTTCCCGGGCTGGAATTCCTCGGGAGCCGTTGAGCACCCTTCTGGATGAAGACATAGCTTCCCGGGCTGGAATTCCTCGGGAGCCGTTGAGCAATCTTCTGGATGAAGACATAGCTTCCCGGGCTGGAATTCCTCAGGAGCCGTTGAGCACCCTTCTGGATGAAGACATAGCTTCCCGGGCTGGAATTCCTCGGGAGCCGTTGAGCACCCTTCTGGATGAAGACATAGCTTCCCGGGCTGGAATTCCTCGGGAGCCGTTGAGCACCCTTCTGGATGAAGACATAGCTTCCCGGGCTGGAATTCCTCGGGAGCCGTTGAGCAATCTTCTGGATGAAGACATAGCTTCCCGGGCTGGAATTCCTCGGGAGCCGTTGAGCACCCTTCTGGATGAAGACATAGCTTCCCAGGCTGGAATTCCTCGGGAGCCGTTGAGCACCCTTCTGGATGAAGACATAGCTTCCCGGGCTGGAATTCCTCGGGAGCCGTTGAGCACCCTTCTGGATGAAGACATAGCTTCCCGGGCTGGAATTCCTCGGGAGCCGTTGAGCACCCTTCTGGATGAAGACATAGCTTCCCGGGCTGGAATTCCTCGGGAGCCGTTGAGCAATCTTCTGGATGAAGACATAGCTTCCCGGGCTGGAATTCCTCGGGAGCCGTTGAGCACCCTTCTGGATGAAGACATAGCTTCCCAGGCTGGAATTCCTCGGGAGCCGTTGAGCACCCTTCTGGATGAAGACATAGCTTCCCGGGCTGGAATTCCTCGGGAGCCGTTGAGCACCCTTCTGGATGAAGACATAGCTTCCCGGGCTGGAATTCCTCGGGAGCCGTTGAGCAATCTTCTGGATGAAGACATAGCTTCCCGGGCTGGAATTCCTCGGGAGCCGTTGAGCACCCTTCTGGATGAAGACATAGCTTCCCGGGCTGGAATTCCTCGGGAGCCGTTGAGCACCCTTCTGGATGAAGACATAGCTTCCCAGGCTGGAATTCCTCGGGAGCCGTTGAGCACCCTTCTGGCAGCCTGGGCACTAGACGGAAAACTTCTGCCCTGGGTCACACACTGCACACCACCCCGTCTCTAATTCTCCCCGGGAACCATCGGGAGCAGGTATAATTTAACTTAATTTCCTCCCCTCAAGCTCCTATCGTTCTTGGGTACCCTTGGTTGAGCCGTCACAATCCCCATTTTGATTGGTGCACTGGGAAGATAGCCAGTTGGAGTCCATTCTGTCATTCCACGTCTCCAATCGGCCCTTTCCCCTGTGAGAGTCACTGCAACCTCATCTGCCACTGAGACCCCCGACTTATCCAAGGCTCCTGCAGAGTGCCACGATCTGGGAGAGGTGTTCAGCAAACAAGGGGCTCTTTCCCTTCCTCCACACAGCCCTTATGATTGTGCTATTGACCTTCTCCCCAGGGCCCCTCTACCCACCAGTCGGCTGTATAACCTGTCCTGGCCAGAAAGGGAAGCAATGGAGGCTTACTTAAATGAATCTCTCGTGGCGGGCATTATTTAACCCTCATCCCCCCTGTTGGCGCAGGTTTTTTCTTTGTGGAGAAGAAAGACAGCTCACTGCGCCCCTGCATTGACTACCGAGGCCTAAATAGCATAACCGAAAAGAACAAATATCCACTGCCGCTTATCAACTCTACTTTCAACTATCATCTTCTCCACATTGGACCTACAAAGTGTCTATCATCTGGTCAGGATAAGGCAGGGGGATGATTGGAAAAGACGTTTAACACCCCTCTTGGTCACTTTGACTAGTTGGTCATGCCATTCGGCCTCACCAATTCCCCTGCTGACTTTCACGCCCTGATAAATTATGTCCTGAGAGACTTTATTAACCGCTTTGTATTTGTTTATTTGGATGACATTTTAATCTTCTCCAGCAACCTTCAGGAACACACCCACCATGTCCGTCAGGTTCTGCAGAGGCTTTGGGAGAACAAACTATTCGTAAAAGCCGAGAAGTGTGAATTTCCCGTTCCTTCAGTCAGTTTCTTAGGATGCATCATCGAGAGCGGGCAAGTGAGGGCAGATCCCAAACAGATCCGGGTGGTGGTGGAGTGGCCAACACCCACACCACTCAAGCAATTCCAGCGATCTCTGGGGTCTGCAAACTTTTATTGCCGTTTCATCAGGGATTACAGCCGGGTGGCAGCGCCCCTTACTCAGCTCACCTCTCCTACAACCCCTTTTCACTGGGACCCGCGAAGCGGACCCCACCTTCTCGGAGCTGAAAAGGGGTCTCACCTCCATTCCCATCCTGGTTCAACCAGACCCCTCTTGTCAATTCATTGTGGAGGTCAACGCCTCCGACTCCGGGGTGGGGGAGCAGTCCTCTCCCAATGTTCAGGCCCTGACCAAAAACTTCATCCCTGTGCCTTCTTTTCTCGTCGGCTGTCCCCCGCCGAATGAAATTACGATGTAGGGAACCGGGAGTTACTGGCGGTCAAACTTGCTTTGGAGGAGTGGAGGCACCGGCTGGAGGGAGTGGAACATCTGTTTATCATCTGGACCGATCACAAGAATCTCACCTGTATCCAAACCGCCAAATGCCTGAATTCCCCCCAAGCCCGTTGGGCATTATTTTTTGCTTGGTTCAGATTTACACTCACCTGTCATCTGGGGTCCAAGAACGGGAAGCCCGATGCCCTCTCCTGTCAATACATTTCCAAGGAGGGCCTTCCCAACCCCGAGACCATCCTTCCACCCTCCTGTGTAGTGGCTGCCCTCACCTGGGAGATTGAGGCCATAGTCAAAGAGGCCCAACAGACTCAACCTGACCCAGGCAATGGACCCTCCAATCACCTTATTGTGCCCGATTCCGTTCGATCTCAGGTTCTCCAGTGGGGGCACTCGTCTCGTTTTGCCTGCCAACCCGGGATCGATCAGACACAGTCCCTTCTGAAGAGACATTTCTGGTGGCCCTCCATGGACGCTGACACCCATTCCTTTGTCTCTGCCTGTTCTGTTTGTGCCCGTGGAAAAGCCTCCCACCGACCACCTGCTGGGTTGCTTCGTCCCCTACCTGTCCCTGGCCGCCCGTGGTCTCACAGTGCGCTGGATTTCGTTCCGGGACTACCCCCTTCACATGGAAACACTGCCGTACTCACCGCGGTGGACCACTTCTCCAAAGCCGTGCACTTTGTAGCCCTTCCCAAACTCCCTACAGCCCGTGAGACAGCCAACCTTCTAGTCCATCACATCCTCCACCCTCGTGGAATTCCCTCAGACATTATTTCTGACCGGGGTCCCCAATTCATCTCTCAAGTCTGGAGATCATCAGTAAATCTGTCGTCCGGCTTTCATACACAGCCGAGTGGGCAAACAGAGCGAGCTAACCAGGATTTGGAAGCAGCACTGCGCTGCGTAACTGCCAACAACCCGTCTGCCTGGAGCAGCCATCTCGCGTGGGTAGAGTACGCCCACAACTCCCTGGTCAGCACCGCCACCGGAAGCTCTCCCTTTGAATGCTCCCTCGGTTACCAACCCCCTCTGTTCTCCACTCATGAAGGTGACATTGCTGTGCCTTCTGTTCAGGCCCATCTCCACTGGTGCCACAAGATCTGGAAAGACACACGCTCCGCTCCGCTCAGCCGACCGCAACCGGAGGGTTGCCGATCGCCATCAGATTCCTGCACCCAATTATCGGCCTGGGCAGAAGGTTTGGCTCTTTTCTAAAGACATCCCCCCTCAAGAATGAGCCCAAGAAACTCGCCCCCTGTTTCCCGGGACCATTCGAGATTGAGAGCATTATCAACCCCTCGGCAGTCCAACTCAAACTACCCAAATCTCTACACATCCGTCCTACATTCCACGTTTCCCAATTGAAACTGGTATCTGTCAACCCTTTGTGCCCTCCTGCCGAGCCCCCTCCACCCGCCCGGATCATTGACGACCACCCAGCGTACACCGTCCGGTGATTACTGGATGTGCGCCACCGAGGCAGGGTCCTCCAATACCTGGTCGATTGGGAAGGATAAGGCCCGAAGGAACATTCCTGGATTCCCCACTCCTTCATCTTGGACCCTTCCCTCATCCGGGATTTCCATCGGGATCATCTGGACAAGCCTGGTGGATCTCCTGGAGACTCCCGTTGGTGGGGGGTGGGGGGTACTGTCATGGTCCCGATCATTAATTCCCTATCTTGCTCCTAATTCACTTTGATTATGCCTTGATTCCGACCGTTTAGTTTCCCATTCACTGCTAATTCCCTTTGATGACGACACACCTGGAACTGCAGTACAAGAACCCCAGCGTCACACCACCGGTCGCCAGTTCATTGGTCTATTCCCATGTGATAACTTCATTTCCTGACCGATTAGAACCGTCAGTTCTAGGCTCAGCTCCAGTTTCATGATATTCCATGAAAACCCCGTCTCCGTGTCAAGACTCCATATCGGAGCACCGTGTCAAGATTCCTCCTGTTTGCTGTTCAACGTTCACGTCTACGCCAGCATCCCCAACTCAATCTCCGTGCCTTTGTCCTGCACTTGGCTTCTCCTCGGTCATCCCGTGCAACAGGCAGGTCCGACACAGTGAGCGGTAGGGCACTGAGGAGTGTGGTACAACAAAAGGATCTAGGAATAGAGGGCCATAATTCCTTGAAAGTGACATCACAGGTAGATAAGATCGTAAAGAGACCTTTTGGCACATTAGCCTTCATGAATCAAAGTACTGACTTCAGGAGATGGGATGCTATGTTGAAGTTGTATAAGACATTGGTGAGACCTGATTTGGAGTATTGTGTGCAGTTTTGGTCACCTACCTACAGGAAAGATGTGAATAATATCGAAAGAGTGCAGACAAAATTTGCAATCATGTTTTTGGAAATTGAGGACCTGAGTTTTAGGGGAAGGTTAAATAAGTTAGGACTTTATTCCTTGGAGTGCAGGAGAATGAGGGGAGATTTGATAGAAGTATACAAGATTATGAGGGATATAGAGTAAATGCAAGCAGGCTTTTTCCACTGAGGTTGGGTGAGACTAGAACAAGAGGCTATGGGTTAAGGGTGAAAGCTGAAATGTTTAAGTGAAACATGAGGGAAAACCTCTTTATTCAGAAGGTAGTGAGAGTGGAATGAGCTGCCAGCACAAGTGGTGAATGTAGGGTTGATCTAAACATTGAAGAGAAATTTGGGTAGGTATGTTGGTGGGAGGGTATTGAGGGCTGTGGTCCAGGTGCAGGTTGATGGGACAAGATAGATTAATAGTCTGGAATGGACGAGATGAACTGAAGGACCTGTGCTGTAGGGTTCTATGCTTTTATGCCTCTATCAACTCAAGTAATTGAAAATAGTAAATTACCTGAAAACTTACCTATATCTCTGTTCGTTGCTTTTTTCCATTGAAGTGAGACAAGTCAGTAAAATTACTCTAGGTCCAACTGTTCACAAAATCATTTGGCAGATCCCCCATGATAAATGATAGAAAACTGCAGGAAGCTGGCATCCCGCCAACGGACTCCACATGGAGCACAGCATCGGAACACTGTCGGAATTTCAGCAATGAACATCCCCCAGGATATTTTGGACATGTTCAGAAATGCTTTGGATTGTCAATCTGGCTCTCCCTGTGACAATGTTGTTTGCCACAGCTCTATGTCTGGAATGATGTGTTCAATTACCAAATGAAGACCATTTGATGATTAGACAATAAAATGGAAATCAAAAACAAACCAGATGCTGGAAATCTGAGACAAAAACTGAAAAATGGTGAAATATTCAGCAGGTCAGATTGCATCTATAGAAGAGAAACAGAGATAGTGCTTCTGATCCTGGTTTAGTTTTTAATCAATGAATACACTAACAGTAGACCATTGGTGGTCTGTGACTAAATTAATATTTTATTTTTAGCTTTTCCTTGTGGATGTGGAATGGATAGAAACATAGAAACATAGAAAATAGGTGCAGGAGTAGGCCATTCGGCCCTTCGAGCCTGCACCGCCATTTAGTATGATCATGGCTGATCATCCAACTCAGCACCCTGTACCTGCTTTCTCTCCATACCCCCTGATCCCTTTAGCCACAAGGGCCTTATCTAACTTCCTCTTAAATATAGCCAATGAACCGGCCTCAACTGTTTCTTGTGGCAGAGAATTCCACAGATTCACCACTCTCTGTGTGAAGAAGTTTTTCCTCATCTCGGTCCTAAAAGGCTTCCCCTTTATCCTTAAACTGTGACCCCTCGTTCTGGACTTCCCCAACATCGGAAACAACCTTCCTGCATCTAGCCTGTCCAATCCCTTTAGAATTTTATACGTTTCAATAAGATCCCCCCTCAATCTTCTAAATTCCAGTGAGTATAAGCCTAGTCGATCCAGTCTTTCTTCATATGAAAGTCCTGCCATCCCAGGAATCAATCTGGTGAACCTTCTCTGTACTCCCTCTATGGCAAGAATGTCTTTCTATAACACAAGTAAAGAAATGGTCTATAATAATTTTAGTAATATTTAAAAATTATCACATCTTTAATGTACTGGCATTGAACTGCAATTTGTATATACAGTAGCTATGATGCATCAGATTTAACAAGGTATACAAAAGGCTTGTAGGTGTTCATTTAAGCTTGTTTTGCTTTTGGAACTAATTTTTAAATATTTCTGTAGAAATAATTTATTAGAACAAAAGAATATGAAAAATAGTACAAGAAACATCTGACTGAACCTAAATAATTTGGGGGGAAAGGAGCGACATCTACTGGCTGGCTCCTTCACTGATGTACATTGGTGCACAACCGTACAAATGACATGAAATACACAATCTGTGCTGAAAAAGTACAAAATTGTTTCATTCAGTACATGGAAAAATATTATTCATAGCTTAGAAATGCTTCCCTTCACAGAAAAGAAAGCCTATTTTCCCATTTCGATGTGTCGCTGTTGCTGCTTTCCCTCAGCCATCCAGCTCAAATGACCGTATTCAGCAGTGAATGCTCCCAGCTCACATTTGCACAATGGTCGTCTCACTCCCACTACAACCATTCCATTCTGTTGGGCAACAAATCGAATATCTGAATATTTGTGAGCAAATCCATTGCTTCCTGCTACACTTCATCCGTGAAATTAATATGAAGTATCCGTACCTATGCTTTCATCAACATTTCTGCCACACTTAAACTATAACAGACTTTGACCAGACCACTGAAGCCATCTTTGTTCAGAAGTTTTTGGTCAATCACTCTGCCACAATAGGAGGTAGTTTGCATTGCTGCGGGTACCATATCGCAACAGCTTGTTTACTGCAAGTATTTGTAAACACATTATGAAATTGCAATACTTCAAAGAATAATGAACAGTAAATATTTGACCCCTGAATGTTTAAGTGGTGTTTTTGCATTGAGTTACACCTGAACACCTGCTCGGTAATGCAAATATCTAATCAGCAACTCGATGCATAAAAGCACGCAGACATGGTGAAGAGGTTCAGTTGTTATTCAGGCCAAACATCAGAATGGGGGAGAAATGTGATCTAAGTGACTTTCGGCGTAGAAAGATTGTTGGTGCCAAAACAATCCCTGTGTCTGTGTAACCACTTCAGACCCACAACACTCCCCCTCTGTGTAACCACTCCAGACCCACACCAGACTCCGTCTGTGTAACCACTCCAGACCCACACCACACCCCGTCTGTGTAACCACACCAGACCCACACCACTCCATGTCTCTGTAACCAGTCCAGACCAACACCACTCGCCGTCTGTGTAAACACTCCAAACCCACACCACTCCCCGTCTGCGTAACCACTCCAGACCCACACCACTCCCTGTCTGTGTAACCAATCCAGACCCACAACACTCCCCCTCTGTGTAACCACTCCAGACCCACACCACACCCCGTCTGTGTAACCACTCCAAACCCACACCACTCCCCGTCTGTATAACCACTCCAGACCCACACCACTCCCCGTCTGTGTAACCACTCCAGACCCACACCACACCCCGTCTGTGTAACCACTCCAGACCCACACCACTCCCCGTCTGTGTAACCACTCCAGACCCACACCACACCACGTCTGTGTAACCACTCCAGACCCACACCACTCCATGTCTCTGTAACCAGTCCAGACCAACACCACTCCCCGTCTGTATAACCACTCCAAACCCACACCACTCCCCATCTGTGTAACCACTCCAGACCCACACCACACCCCGTCTGTGTAACCACTCCAGACCCACACCACTCCCCGTCAGTGTAACCACTCCAGACCCACACCACTCCCCGTCTGTGTAACCACTCCAGACACACACCACACCCCGTCTGTGTAACCACTCCAGACCCACACCACTCCATGTCTCTGTAACCAGTCCAGACCCACACCACTCCCCGTCTGTGTAACCACTCCAGACCCACACAACTCCCCGTCTGTGTAACCACTCCAGACTCACACCACTCCATGTCTCTGTAACCAGTCCAGACCCAACACCACTCCCCGTCTGTGTAAACACTCCAAACCCACACCACTCCCCGTCTGCGTAACCACTCCAGACCCACACCACTCCCTGTCTGTGTAACCACTCCAGACTCACAACACTCCCCCTCTGTGTAACCACTCCAGACCCACACCACACCCCGTCTGTGTAACCACTCCAGACGCACACCACTCCCTGTCGCTGTAACCAGTCCAGACCCACACCACTCCCCGTCTGTGTAACCACTCCAGACCCACACCACTCCCCGTCTGTGTAACCAATCCAGACCCACACCACTCCCCGTCTGTGTAACCACTCCAGACCCACACCACTCCCCGTCTGTGTAACCACTCCAGCCCCACACCACTCAATGTCGCTGTAACCAGTCCAGACCCACACCACTCCCCGTCTGTGTAACCACTCCAGACCCACACCACTCCCCGTCTGTGTAACTACTCCAGACCCACAACATTCCCCTTCTGTGTAACCACTCCAGACCCACACCACACACCGTCTGTGTAACCACTCCAGACCCACACAACTCCCTGTCTCTGTAACCAGTCCAGACCAACACCACTCCCCGTCTGTATAACCACTCCAGACCCACACCACTCCCCGTCTGTGTAACCACTCCAGACTCACACCACTCCCCGTCTCTGTAACCACTCCAGACCCACACCACTCCCCGTCTGTGTAACCATCCAGACCCACACCACTCCCTGTCTGTGAAACCACTCCAGACCCACACCACTCCCTGTCTGTTTAACCACTCATGACCCACAGCACTCCCTGTCGCTGTAACCAGTCCAGACCCACACCACTCCCCGTCTGTGTAACCACTCCAGACACACACCACTCCCCGTCTGTGTAACCACTCACGACCCACACCAATCCCTGTCGGTGTAACCACTCACGACCCACACCACTCCCCGTCTGTGTAACCACTCCAGACCCACACCACTCCCTGTCTCAGTAAACAGTCCAGACCAACACCACTACCCGTCAGTGTAACCACTCCAGACCCACACCACTCCCCGTCTGTGTAACCACTCCAGACCCACACCACTCCCCGTCTGTGTAACACACTCCAGACACACACCACTCCTTGTCTGTGTAACCACTCCAGACCCACACCACTCCCCGTCTCTGTAACCACTCCACACCCACACTACTCTCTCTCTCTGTAACCACTCCAGACCCACACCACTCCCCGTCTCGGTAACCACTCCAGACCCACACAACACCCCGTCTGTGTAACCACTCCAGACCCACAACACTCCCCCTCTCTGAAACCACTCCAGACCCACACCACTCCCCGTCTGTGTAACCAATCCAGACCCACACCACTCCCCGTCTGTGTAACCACTCCAGACCCACACCACTCCCTGTCGCTGTAACCAGTCCAGACCCACACCACTCCCCGTCTGTGTAACCACTCCAGACCCACACCAGTCCCCGTCTGTGTAACCACTCACGACCCACACCACTCCCCGTCTGTGTAACCACTCCAGACCCACACAACTCCCCGTCTGTGTAACCAGTCCAGACCCACACCACTCCCCGTCTGTGTAACAACCCCAGACACACACCACTCCCCATCTGTGTAACCACTCCAGACCCACAACACTCCCCCTCTGTGTAACCACTCCAGACCCACACCACACCCCGTCTGTGTAACCACTCCAAACCCACACCACTCCCCGTCTGTATAACCACTCCAGACCCACACCACTCCCCGTCTGTGTAACCACTCCAGACCCACACCACACCCCGTCTGTGTAACCACTCCAGACCCACACCACTCCCCGTCTGTGTAACCACTCCAGACCCACACCACACCCCGTCTGTGTAACCACTCCAGACCCAACCCACTCCATGTCTCTGTAACCACTCCAGACACACACCACTCCCCGTCTCTGTAACCACTCCAGACCCACACCACTCCCCGTCTGTGTAACCACTCCAGACCCACACCACTCCCTGTCTGTGAAACCACTCCAGACACACACCACTCCCTGTCTGTTTAACCACTCATGACCCACAGCACTCCCTGTCGCTGTAACCAGTCCAGACCCACACCACTCCCCGTCTGTGTAACCACTCCAGACACACACCACTCCCCGTCTGTGTAACCACTCACGACCCACACCAATCCCTGTCGGTGTAACCACTCACGACCCACACCACTCCCCGTCTGTGTAACCACTCCAGACCCACACCACTCCGTCAGTGTAACCACTCCAGACCCACACCACTCCCTGTCTCAGTAAACAGTCCAGACCAACACCACTACCCGTCTGTGTAACCACTCCAGACCCACACCACTCCCCATCTGTGTAACCACTCCAGACCCACACCACTCCCCGTCTGTGTAACATACTCCAGACACACACCACTCCTTGTCTGTGTAACCACTCCAGACCCACACCACTCCCTGTCTCTGTAACCACTCCACACCCACACTACTCTCTCTCTCTGTAACCACTCCAGACCCACACCACTCCCCGTCTCGGTAACCACTCCAGACCCACACAACACCCCGTCTGTGTAACCACTCCAGACCCACAACACTCCCCCTCTCTGAAACCACTCCAGACCCACACCACTCCCCGTCTGTGTAACCAATCCAGACCCACACCACTCCCCGTCTGTGTAACCACTACAGACACACACCACTCCCCATCTGTGTAACCACTCCAGACCCACAACACTCCCCCTCTGTGTAACCACTCCAGACCCACACCACACCCCGTCTGTGTAACCACTCCAAACCCACACCACTCCCCGTATGTATAAACACTCCAGACCCACACCACTCCCCGTCTGTGTAACCACTCCAGACCCACACCACACCCCGTCTGTGTAACCACTCCAGACCCACACCACTCCCCGTCTGTGTAACCACTCCAGACCCACACCACACCCCGTCTGTGTAACCACTCCAGACCCACACCACTCCATGTCTCTGTAACCAGTCCAGACCAACACCACTCCCCGTCTGTATAACCACTCCAAACCCACACCACTCCCCATCTGTGTAACCACTCCAGACCCACACCACACCCCGTCTGTGTAACCACTCCAGACCCACACCACTCCCCGTCTGTGTAACCACTCCAGACCCACACCACACCCCGTCTGTGTAACCACTCCAGACCCACACCACTCCATGTCTCTGTAACCAGTCCAGACCCACACCACTCCCCGTCTGTGTAAACACTCCAGACCCACACCACTCAATGTCGCTGTAACCAGTCCAGACCCACACCACTCCCCGTCTGTGTAACCACTCCAGACCCACACCACTCCCCGTCTGTGTAACTACTCCAGACCCACAACATTCCCCTTCTGTGTAACCACTCCAGACCCACACCACACGCCGTCTGTGTAACCACTCCAGACCCACACAACTCCCTGTCTCTGTAACCAGTCCAGACCAACACCACTCCCCGTCTGTATAACCACTCCAGACCCACACCACTCCCCGTCTGTGTAACCACTCCAGACACACACCACTCCCCGTCTCTGTAACCACTCCAGACCCACACCACTCCCCGTCTGTGTAACCACTCCAGACCCACACCACTCCCTGTCTGTGAAACCACTCCAGACCCACACCACTCCCTGTCTGTTTAACCACTCATGACCCACAGCACTCCCTGTCGCTGTAACCAGTCCAGACCCACACCACTCCCCGTCTGTGTAACCACTCCAGACACACACCACTCCCCGTCTGTGTAACCACTCACGACCCACACCAATCCCTGTCGGTGTAACCACTCACGACCCACACCACTCCCCGTCTGTGTAACCACTCCAGACCCACACCACTCCGTCAGTGTAACCACTCCAGACCCACACCACTCCCTGTCTCAGTAAACAGTCCAGACCAACACCACTACCCGTCTGTGTAACCACTCCAGACCCACACCACTCCCCGTCTGAGTAACCACTCCAGACCCACACCACTCCCCGTCTGTGTAACACACTCCAGACACACACCACTCCTTGTCTGTGTAACCACTCCAGACCCACACCACTCCCCGTCTCTGTAACCACTCGACACCCACACTACTCTCTCTCTCTGTAACCACTCCAGACCCACACCACTCCCCGTCTCGGTAACCACTCCAGACCCACACAACACCCCGTCTGTGTAACCACTCCAGACCCACAACACTCCCCCTCTCTGAAACCACTCCAGACCCACACCACTCCCCGTCTGTGTAACCAATCCAGACCCACACCACTCCCCGTCTGTGTAACCACTCCAGACCCACACCACTCCCCGTCGCTGTAACCAGTCCAGACCCACACCACTCCCCGTCTGTGTAACCACTCCAGACCCACACCAGTCCCCGTCTGTGTAACCACTCACGACCCACACCACTCCCCGTCTGTGTAACCACTCCAGACCCACACAACTCCCCGTCTGTGTAACCACTCCAGACACACACCACTCCCCATCTGTGTAAACACTCCAGACCCACACCACTCCCAGTCTGTGTAAACACTCCAGACCCACACCACTCCCCGTCTGTGTAAACACTCCAGACCCACACCACTCCCCGTCTGTGTAACCACTCCAGACCCACACCACTCCCCGTCGCTGTAACCAGTCCAGACCCACACCACTCCCCGTCTGTGTAACCACTCCAGACCCACACCAGTCCCCGTCTGTGTAACCACTCACGACCCACACCACTCCCCGTCTGTGTAACCACTCCAGACCCACACAACTCCCCGTCTGTGTAACCACTCCAGACACACACCACTCCCCATCTGTGTAAACACTCCAGACCCACACCACTCCCAGTCTGTGTAAACACTCCAGACCCACACCACTCCCCGTCTGTGTAAACACTCCAGACCCACACCACTACCCGTCTGTGTAACCACTCCAGACCCACAGCACTCGCCGTCTGTGTAACCACTCCAGACACACACCACTCCCCGTCTGTGTAAACATTCCAAACCCACACCACTCCCAGTCTGTGTAACCACTCCAGACCCACACCACGCCCCGTCTGTGGAACCACTCCGGACCCACACCACTCCCCGTCTGTGTAACCACTCCGGACCCACAACACTCCCTGTCTCTGTAACCACTCCGGACACACATCACTCCCCGTCTGTGTAACCACTCCAGACACACACCACTCCCCGTCTCTGTAACCACTCCAGACCCACACCACTCCCCGTCTGTGTAACCACTCCAGACCCACACCACTCACCGTCTGTGTAACCACTCCAGACACACACCACTCCCCGTCTGTGTAACCACTCACGACCCACACCACTCCCCGTCTGTGTAACCACTCCAGACCCACACCACTCAATGTCGCTGTAACCAGTCCAGACCCACACCACTCCCCGTCTGTGTAACTACTCCAGACCCACACCACTCCCCGTCTGTGTAACTACTCCAGACCCACACCACACGCCGTCTGTGTAACCACTCCAGACCCACACCACTCCCTGTCTCTGTAACCAGTCCAGACCAACACCACTCCCCGTCTGTATAACCACTCCAGACCCACACCACTCCCCGTCTGTCTAACCACTCCAGACACACACCACTCCCCGTCTCTGTAACCACTCCAGACACACACCACTCCCCGTCTGTGTAACCACTCCAGACCCACACCACTCCCTGTCTGTGAAACCACTCCAGACCCACACCACTCCCTGTCTGTTTAACCACTCATGACCCACAGCACTCCCTGTCGCTGTAACCAGTCCAGACCCACACCACTCCCCGTCTGTGTAACCACTCCAGACACACACCACTCCCCGTCTGTGTAACCACTCACGACCCACACCACTCCCCGTCTGTGTAACCACTCCAGACCCACACCACTCCGTCAGTGTAACCACTCCAGACCCACACCACTCCCTGTCTCAGTAAACAGTCCAGACCAACACCACTACCCGTCTGTGTAACCACTCCAGACCCACACCACTCCCCGTCTGTGTAACCACTCCAGACCCACACCACTCCCCGTCTGTGTAACACACTCCAGACACACACCACTCCTTGTCTGTGTAACCACTCCAGACCCACACCACTCCCCGTCTCTGTAACCACTCCACACCCACACTACTCTCTCTCTCTGTAACCACTCCAGACCCACACCACTCCCCGTCTCGGTAACCACTCCAGACCCACACAACACCCCGTCTGTGTAACCACTCCAGACCCACAACACTCCCCCTCTCTGAAACCACTCCAGACCCACACCCCTCCCCGTCTGTGTAACCAATCCAGACCCACACCACTCCCCGTCTGTGTAACCACTCCAGACCCACACCACTCCCTGTCGCTGTAACCAGTCCAGACCCACACCACTCCCCGTCTGTGTAACCACTCCAGACCCACACCAGTCCCCGTCTGTGTAACCACTCACGACCCACACCACTCCCCGTCTGTGTAACCACTCCAGACCCACACAACTCCCCGTCTGTGTAACCACTCCAGACCCACACCACTCCCCGTCTGTGTAACCACTCCAGACACACACCACTCCCCATCTGTGTAAACACTCCAGACCCACACCACTCCCAGTCTGTGTAAACACTCCAGACCCACACCACTCCCCCTCTGTGTAACCACTCCAGACCCACACCACTCCCCGTCTGTGTAAACACTCCAGACCCACACCACTACCCGTCTGTGTAACCACTCCAGACCCACACCACTCGCCGTCTGTGTAACCACTCCAGACCCACACCACACCCCGTCTGTGTAAACACTCCAGACCCACACCACGCCCCGTCTGTGTAACCACTCCGGACACACACCACTCCCCGTCTGTGTAACCACTCCGGACCCACAACACTCCCTGTCTCTGTAACCACTCCGGACACACACCACACGCCGTCTGTGTAACCACTCCAGACACACACCACTCCCCGTCTCTGTAACCACTCCAGACCCACACCACTCCCCGTCTGTGTAACCACTCCAGACCCACACCACTCCCTGTCTGTGTAACCACTCCAGACCCACACCACTCCCGGTCTGTTAAACCACTCATGACCCACAGCACTCCCTGTCGCTGTAACCAGTCCAGACCCACACCACTCCCCGTCTGTGTAACCACTCCAGACACACACCACTCCCCGTCTGTGTAACCACTCACGACCCACACCACTCCCCGTCTGTGTACCCACTCCAGACCCACACCACTCAAAGTCGCTGTAACCAGTCCAGACCCACACCACTCCCCATCTGTGTAACTACTCCAGACCCACACCACTCCCCGTCTGTGTAACTACTCCAGACCCACACCACTCCCCGTCTGTGTAACTACACCAGACCCACAACATTCCCCTTCTGTGTAACCACTCCAGACCCACACCACACGCCATCTGTGTAACCACTCCAGACCCACACCACTCCCCGTCTGTGTAACCACTCCAGACACACACCACTCCCCATCTGTGTAAACACTCCAGACCCACACCACTCCCAGTCTGTGTAAACACTCCAGACCCACACCACTCCCCGTCTGTGTAAACACTCCAGACCCACACCACTACCCGTCTGTGTAACCACTCCAGACCCACACCACTCGCCGTCTGTGTAACCACTCCAGACACACACCACTCCCCGTCTGTGTAAACACTCCAAACCCACACCACTCCCAGTCTGTGTAACTACTCCAGACCCACACCACACCCCGTCTGTGTAACCACTCCAGACCCACACCACACCCCGTCTGTGTAACCACTCCAGACCCACACCACGCCCCGTCTGTGGAACCACTCCGGACCCACACCACTCCCCGTCTGTGTATCACTCCGGACCCACAACACTCCCTGTCTCTGTAACCACTCCGGACACACACCACACGCCGTCTGTGTAACCACTCCAGACCCACACCACTCCCTGTCTCTGTAACCAGTCCAGACCAACACCACTCCCCGTCTGTGTAACCACTCCAGACCCACACCACTCCCCGTCTGTGTAACCACTCCAGACCCACACCACTCCCTGTCTGTGTAACCACTCCAGACGCACACCACTCCCGGTCTGTTAAACCACTCATGACCCACAGCACTCCCTGTCGCTGTAACCAGTCCAGACCCACACCACTCCCTGTCTGTGAAACCACTCCAGACCCACACCACTCCCTGTCTGTTTAACCACTCATGACCCACAGCACTCCCTGTCGCTGTAACCAGTCCAGACCCACACCACTCCCCGTCTGTGTAACCACTCCAGACACACACCACTCCCCGTCTGTGTAACCACTCCAGACCCACACCACTCCCGGTCTGTTAAACCACTCATGACCCACAGCACTCCCTGTCGCTGTAAACAGTCCAGACCCACACCACTCCCCGTCTGTGTAACCACTCCAGACACACACCACTCCCCGTCTGTGTAACCACTCACGACCCACACCACTCCCCGTCTGTGTACCCACTCCAGACCCACACCACTCAATGTCGCTGTAACCAGTCCAGACCCACACCACTCCCCGTCTGTGTAACTACTCCAGACCCACACCACTCCCCGTCTGTGTAACTACTCCAGACCCACACCACTCCCCGTCTGTGTAACTACACCAGACCCACAACATTCCCCTTCTGTGTAACCACTCCAGACCCACACCACACGCCATCTGTGTAACCACTCCAGACCCACACCACTCCCCGTCTGTGTAACCACTCCAGACCCACACCACTCCCTGTCTCTGTAACCAGTCCAGACCAACACCACTCCCCGTCTGTATAACCACTCCAGACCCACACCACTCCCCGTCTGTGTAACCACTCCAGACACACACCACTCCCCGTCTCTGTAACCACTCCAGACCCATACCACTCCCCGTCTGTGTAACCACTCCAGACACACACCACTCCCCATCTGTGTAAACACTCCAGACCCACACCACTCCCAGTCTGTGTAAACACTCCAGACCCACACCACTCCCCGTCTGTGTAAACACTCCAGACCCACACCACTACCCGTCTGTGTAACCACTCCAGACCCACACCACTCGCCGTCTGTGTAACCACTCCAGACACACACCACTCCCCGTCTGTGTAAACACTCCAAACCCACACCACTCCCAGTCTGTGTAACTACTCCAGACCCACACCACACCCCGTCTGTGTAACCACTCCAGACCCACACCACACCCCGTCTGTGTAACCACTCCAGACCCACACCACGCCCCGTCTGTGGAACCACTCCGGACCCACACCACTCCCCGTCTGTGTATCACTCCGGACCCACAACACTCCCTGTCTCTGTAACCACTCCGGACACACACCACACGCCGTCTGTGTAACCACTCCAGACCCACACCACTCCCTGTCTCTGTAACCAGTCCAGACCAACACCACTCCCCGTCTGTGTAACCACTCCAGACCCACACCACTCCCCGTCTGTGTAACCACTCCAGACCCACACCACTCCCTGTCTGTGTAACCACTCCAGACGCACACCACTCCCGGTCTGTTAAACCACTCATGACCCACAGCACTCCCTGTCGCTGTAACCAGTCCAGACCCACACCACTCCCTGTCTGTGAAACCACTCCAGACCCACACCACTCCCTGTCTGTTTAACCACTCATGACCCACAGCACTCCCTGTCGCTGTAACCAGTCCAGACCCACACCACTCCCCGTCTGTGTAACCACTCCAGACACACACCACTCCCCGTCTGTGTAACCACTCACGACCCACACCACTCCCCGTCTGTGTAACCACTCAAGACCCACACCACTCCGTCAGTGTAACCACTCCAGACCCACACCACTCCCTGTCTCAGTAAACAGTCCAGACCAACACCACTACCCGTCTGTGTAACCACTCCAGACCCACACCACTCCCCGTCTGTGTAACCACTCCAGACCCACACCACTCCCCGTCTGTGTAACACACTCCAGACACACACCACTCCTTGTCTGTGTAACCACTCCAGACCCACACCACTCCCCGTCTCTGTAACCACTCCACACCCACACTACTCTCTCTCTCTGTAACCACTCCAGACCCACACCACTCCCCGTCTCAGTAACCACTCCAGACCCACACAACACCCCGTCTGTGTAACCACTCCAGACCCACACCACTCCCCCTCTCTGAAACCACTCCAGACCCACACCACTCCCCGTCTGTGTAACCAATCCAGACCCACACCACTCCCCGTCTGTGTAACCACTCCAGACGCACACCACTCCCTGTCGCTGTAACCAGTCCAGACCCACACCACTCCCCGTCTGTGTAACCACTCCAGACCCACACCAGTCCCCGTCTGTGTAACCACTCACGACCCACACCACTCCCTGTCTCTGTAACCACTCAAGACCCACACCACTCCCCGTCTGTGTAACCACTCCAGACCCACACCACTCCCCGTCAGTGTAACCACTCCAGACCCAAACCACTCCCCGTCTCTGTAACCACTCCAGACACACACCACTCCCCGTCTGTGTAAACACTCCAGACACACACCACTCCCAGTCTGTGTAAACACTCCAGACCCACACCACTCCCCCTCAGTGTAACCACTCCAGATCCACACAACTCCCCGTCTCTGTAACCACTCCAGACCCACACTACTCTCTCTCTGTAACCACTCCAGACCCACACCACTCCCCGTCTCTGTAACCACTCCAGACTCACACAACTCCCCGTCTGTGTAACCACTCCAGACCCACACCACTCCCCGTCTCTGAAACCACTCCAGACCCACACCACTCCCAGTCTGTGTAACTACTCCAGACCCACACCACTCCCCGTCTGTGTAACCACTCCAGACCCACACCACTCCCTGTCTCTGTAAACTCTCCAGACCCACACCACTTCCCATTTGTGTAACCACTCCAGACACACACCACTCCCCGTCTGTGTAACCACTCCAGACCCACACCACTCCCAGTCTGTGTAACTACTCCAGACCCACACCACTCCCCGTCTGTGTAACCACTCCAGACCCACACCACTCCCTGTCTCTGTAAACTCTCCAGACCCACACCACTTCCCATTTGTGTAACCACTCCAGACACACACCACTCCCCGTCTGTGTAACCACTCCAGACCCACACCACTCCCCGTCTCTGTAACCACTCCAGACCCACACCACTCCCCGTCTGTGTAACCACTCCAGACCCACACGACTCCCTGTCTCTGTAACCTCTCCAGACACACAACACTCCCCGTCTGTGTAACCACTCCAGACACACACCACTCCCCGTCTGTGTAACCACTCCGGACCAACACCACACCCCGTCTGTGTAACCACTCCAGACCCACACCACTCCCCGTCTGTGTAAACACTCCAAACCCAAACCACTCCCCGTCTGTGTAACCACTTCAAACCCACACCACTCCCCGTCTGTGTAACCACTCCAGACACACACCACTCCCCGTCTGTGTAACCACTCCAGACACACACCACTCCCAGTCTGTGTAACCACTCCAGAACCACACCACACCCCGTCTGTGTAACCACTCCAGACCCACACCACTCCCCGTCTGTGTAACCACTCCAGACCCACACCACACCCCGTCTGTGTAACCACTCCAGACCCACACCACTCCCCGTCTGTGTAACCACTCCAGACCCACACCACACCCCGTCTGTGTAACCACTCCAGACCCACACCACTCCATGTCTCTGTAACCAGTCCAGACCAACACCACTCCCCGTCTGTATAACCACTCCAAACCCACACCACTCCCCATCTGTGTAACCACTCCAGACCCACACCACACCCCGTCTGTGTAACCACTCCAGACCCACACCACTCCCCGTCTGTGTAACCACTCCAGACCCACACCACTCCCCGTCTGTGTAACCACTCCAGACCCACACCACACCCCGTCTGTGTAACCACTCCAGACCCACACCACTCCATGTCTCTGTAACCAGTCCAGACCCACACCACTCCCCGTCTGTGTAAACACTCCAAACCCACACCACTCCCCGTCTGCGTAACCACTCCAGACCCACACCACTCCCTGTCTGTGTAACCACTCCAGACCCACAACACTCCCCCTCTGTGTAACCACTCCAGACCCACACCACACCTAGTCTGTGTAACCATTCCAGACGCACACCACTCCCTGTCGCTGTAACCAGTCCAGACCCACACCACTCCCCGTCTGTGTAACCACTCCAGACCTACACCACTCCCCGTCTGTGTAACCAATCCAGACCCACACCACTCCCCGTCTGTGTAACCACTCCAGACCCACACCACTCCCCGTCTGTGTAACCACTCCAGACCCACACCACTCCCCGTCTCTGTAACCACTCCACACCCACACTACTCTCTCTCTCTGTAACCACTCCAGACCCACACCACTCCCCGTCTCGGTAACCACTCCAGACCCACACAACACCCCGTCTATGTAACCACTCCAGACCCACAACACTCCCCCTCTCTGAAACCACTCCAGACCCACACCACTCCCCGTCTGTGTAACCAATCCAGACCCACACCACACCCCGTCTGTGTAACCACTCCAGACCCACACCACGCCCCGTCTGTGGAACCACTCCGGACCCACACCACTCCCCGTCTGTGTATCACTCCGGACCCACAACACTCCCTGTCTCTGTAACCACTCCGGACACACACCACACGCCGTCTGTGTAACCACTCCAGACCCACACCACTCCCTGTCTCTGTAACCAGTCCAGACCAACACCACTCCCCGTCTGTGTAACCACTCCAGACCCACACCACTCCCCGTCTGTGTAACCACTCCAGACCCACACCACTCCCTGTCTGTGTAACCACTCCAGACGCACACCACTCCCGGTCTGTTAAACCACTCATGACCCACAGCACTCCCTGTCGCTGTAACCAGTCCAGACCCACACCACTCCCTGTCTGTGAAACCACTCCAGACCCACACCACTCCCTGTCTGTTTAACCACTCATGACCCACAGCACTCCCTGTCGCTGTAACCAGTCCAGACCCACACCACTCCCCGTCTGTGTAACCACTCCAGACACACACCACTCCCCGTCTGTGTAACCACTCCAGACCCACACCACTCCCGGTCTGTTAAACCACTCATGACCCACAGCACTCCCTGTCGCTGTAAACAGTCCAGACCCACACCACTCCCCGTCTGTGTAACCACTCCAGACACACACCACTCCCCGTCTGTGTAACCACTCACGACCCACACCACTCCCCGTCTGTGTACCCACTCCAGACCCACACCACTCAATGTCGCTGTAACCAGTCCAGACCCACACCACTCCCCGTCTGTGTAACTACTCCAGACCCACACCACTCCCCGTCTGTGTAACTACTCCAGACCCACACCACTCCCCGTCTGTGTAACTACACCAGACCCACAACATTCCCCTTCTGTGTAACCACTCCAGACCCACACCACACGCCATCTGTGTAACCACTCCAGACCCACACCACTCCCCGTCTGTGTAACCACTCCAGACCCACACCACTCCCTGTCTCTGTAACCAGTCCAGACCAACACCACTCCCCGTCTGTATAACCACTCCAGACCCACACCACTCCCCGTCTGTGTAACCACTCCAGACACACACCACTCCCCGTCTCTGTAACCACTCCAGACCCATACCACTCCCCGTCTGTGTAACCACTCCAGACACACACCACTCCCCATCTGTGTAAACACTCCAGACCCACACCACTCCCAGTCTGTGTAAACACTCCAGACCCACACCACTCCCCGTCTGTGTAAACACTCCAGACCCACACCACTACCCGTCTGTGTAACCACTCCAGACCCACACCACTCGCCGTCTGTGTAACCACTCCAGACACACACCACTCCCCGTCTGTGTAAACACTCCAAACCCACACCACTCCCAGTCTGTGTAACTACTCCAGACCCACACCACACCCCGTCTGTGTAACCACTCCAGACCCACACCACACCCCGTCTGTGTAACCACTCCAGACCCACACCACGCCCCGTCTGTGGAACCACTCCGGACCCACACCACTCCCCGTCTGTGTATCACTCCGGACCCACAACACTCCCTGTCTCTGTAACCACTCCGGACACACACCACACGCCGTCTGTGTAACCACTCCAGACCCACACCACTCCCTGTCTCTGTAACCAGTCCAGACCAACACCACTCCCCGTCTGTGTAACCACTCCAGACCCACACCACTCCCCGTCTGTGTAACCACTCCAGACCCACACCACTCCCTGTCTGTGTAACCACTCCAGACGCACACCACTCCCGGTCTGTTAAACCACTCATGACCCACAGCACTCCCTGTCGCTGTAACCAGTCCAGACCCACACCACTCCCTGTCTGTGAAACCACTCCAGACCCACACCACTCCCTGTCTGTTTAACCACTCATGACCCACAGCACTCCCTGTCGCTGTAACCAGTCCAGACCCACACCACTCCCCGTCTGTGTAACCACTCCAGACACACACCACTCCCCGTCTGTGTAACCACTCACGACCCACACCACTCCCCGTCTGTGTAACCACTCAAGACCCACACCACTCCGTCAGTGTAACCACTCCAGACCCACACCACTCCCTGTCTCAGTAAACAGTCCAGACCAACACCACTACCCGTCTGTGTAACCACTCCAGACCCACACCACTCCCCGTCTGTGTAACCACTCCAGACCCACACCACTCCCCGTCTGTGTAACACACTCCAGACACACACCACTCCTTGTCTGTGTAACCACTCCAGACCCACACCACTCCCCGTCTCTGTAACCACTCCACACCCACACTACTCTCTCTCTCTGTAACCACTCCAGACCCACACCACTCCCCGTCTCAGTAACCACTCCAGACCCACACAACACCCCGTCTGTGTAACCACTCCAGACCCACACCACTCCCCCTCTCTGAAACCACTCCAGACCCACACCACTCCCCGTCTGTGTAACCAATCCAGACCCACACCACTCCCCGTCTGTGTAACCACTCCAGACGCACACCACTCCCTGTCGCTGTAACCAGTCCAGACCCACACCACTCCCCGTCTGTGTAACCACTCCAGACCCACACCAGTCCCCGTCTGTGTAACCACTCACGACCCACACCACTCCCTGTCTCTGTAACCACTCAAGACCCACACCACTCCCCGTCTGTGTAACCACTCCAGACCCACACCACTCCCCGTCAGTGTAACCACTCCAGACCCAAACCACTCCCCGTCTCTGTAACCACTCCAGACACACACCACTCCCCGTCTGTGTAAACACTCCAGACACACACCACTCCCAGTCTGTGTAAACACTCCAGACCCACACCACTCCCCCTCAGTGTAACCACTCCAGATCCACACAACTCCCCGTCTCTGTAACCACTCCAGACCCACACTACTCTCTCTCTGTAACCACTCCAGACCCACACCACTCCCCGTCTCTGTAACCACTCCAGACTCACACAACTCCCCGTCTGTGTAACCACTCCAGACCCACACCACTCCCCGTCTCTGAAACCACTCCAGACCCACACCACTCCCAGTCTGTGTAACTACTCCAGACCCACACCACTCCCCGTCTGTGTAACCACTCCAGACCCACACCACTCCCTGTCTCTGTAAACTCTCCAGACCCACACCACTTCCCATTTGTGTAACCACTCCAGACACACACCACTCCCCGTCTGTGTAACCACTCCAGACCCACACCACTCCCAGTCTGTGTAACTACTCCAGACCCACACCACTCCCCGTCTGTGTAACCACTCCAGACCCACACCACTCCCTGTCTCTGTAAACTCTCCAGACCCACACCACTTCCCATTTGTGTAACCACTCCAGACACACACCACTCCCCGTCTGTGTAACCACTCCAGACCCACACCACTCCCCGTCTCTGTAACCACTCCAGACCCACACCACTCCCCGTCTGTGTAACCACTCCAGACCCACACGACTCCCTGTCTCTGTAACCTCTCCAGACACACAACACTCCCCGTCTGTGTAACCACTCCAGACACACACCACTCCCCGTCTGTGTAACCACTCCGGACCAACACCACACCCCGTCTGTGTAACCACTCCAGACCCACACCACTCCCCGTCTGTGTAAACACTCCAAACCCAAACCACTCCCCGTCTGTGTAACCACTTCAAACCCACACCACTCCCCGTCTGTGTAACCACTCCAGACACACACCACTCCCCGTCTGTGTAACCACTCCAGACACACACCACTCCCAGTCTGTGTAACCACTCCAGAACCACACCACACCCCGTCTGTGTAACCACTCCAGACCCACACCACTCCCCGTCTGTGTAACCACTCCAGACCCACACCACACCCCGTCTGTGTAACCACTCCAGACCCACACCACTCCCCGTCTGTGTAACCACTCCAGACCCACACCACACCCCGTCTGTGTAACCACTCCAGACCCACACCACTCCATGTCTCTGTAACCAGTCCAGACCAACACCACTCCCCGTCTGTATAACCACTCCAAACCCACACCACTCCCCATCTGTGTAACCACTCCAGACCCACACCACACCCCGTCTGTGTAACCACTCCAGACCCACACCACTCCCCGTCTGTGTAACCACTCCAGACCCACACCACTCCCCGTCTGTGTAACCACTCCAGACCCACACCACACCCCGTCTGTGTAACCACTCCAGACCCACACCACTCCATGTCTCTGTAACCAGTCCAGACCCACACCACTCCCCGTCTGTGTAAACACTCCAAACCCACACCACTCCCCGTCTGCGTAACCACTCCAGACCCACACCACTCCCTGTCTGTGTAACCACTCCAGACCCACAACACTCCCCCTCTGTGTAACCACTCCAGACCCACACCACACCTAGTCTGTGTAACCATTCCAGACGCACACCACTCCCTGTCGCTGTAACCAGTCCAGACCCACACCACTCCCCGTCTGTGTAACCACTCCAGACCTACACCACTCCCCGTCTGTGTAACCAATCCAGACCCACACCACTCCCCGTCTGTGTAACCACTCCAGACCCACACCACTCCCCGTCTGTGTAACCACTCCAGACCCACACCACTCCCCGTCTCTGTAACCACTCCACACCCACACTACTCTCTCTCTCTGTAACCACTCCAGACCCACACCACTCCCCGTCTCGGTAACCACTCCAGACCCACACAACACCCCGTCTATGTAACCACTCCAGACCCACAACACTCCCCCTCTCTGAAACCACTCCAGACCCACACCACTCCCCGTCTGTGTAACCAATCCAGACCCACACCACTCCCCGTCTGTGTAACCACTCCAGACCCACACCACTCCCTGTCGCTGTAACCAGTCCAGACCCACACCACTCCCCGTCTGTGTAACCACTCCAGACCCACACCACTCCGTCTCTGTAACCAGTCCAGACCAACACCACTACCCGTCTGTGTAACCACTCCAGACCCACTCCACTCCCTGTCTATGTAACACACTCCAGACCCACACCACTCCCTGTCTTTGTAACCACTCCAGACCCACACCACTCCCCGTCTGTGTAACCACTCCAGACCCACACCACTCCCCGTCTGTGTAACACACTCCAGACACACACCACTCCTTGTCTGTGTAACCACTCCAGACCCACACCACTCCCCGTCTCTGTAACCACTCCACACCCACACTACTCTCTCTCTCTGTAACCACTCCAGACCCACACCACTCCCCGTCTCGGTAACCACTCCAGACCCACACAACACCCCGTTTGTGTAACCACTCCAGACCCACAACACTCCCCGTCTGTGTAACCACTCCAGACCCACACCACTCCCCGTCTGTGTAACACACTCCAGACACACCCCACTCCTTGTCTGTGTAACCACTCCAGACCCACACCACTCCCCGTCTCTGTAACCACTCCACACCCACACTACTCTCTCTCTCTGTAAGCACTCCAGACCCACACCACTCCCCGTCTCGGTAACCACTCCAGACCCACACAACACCCCGTCTATGTAACCACTCCAGACCCACAACACTCCCCCTCTCTGAAACCACTCCAGACCCACACCACTCCCCGTCTGTGTAACCAATCCAGACCCACACCACTCCCCGTCTGTGTAACCACTCCAGACCCACACCACTCCCTGTCGCTGTAACCAGTCCAGACCCACACCACTCCCCGTCTGTGTAACCACTCCAGACCCACACCACTCCGTCTCTGTAACCAGTCCAGACCAACACCACTACCCGTCTGTGTAACCACTCCAGACCCACTCCACTCCCTGTCTATGTAACACACTCCAGACCCACACCACTCCCTGTCTTTGTAACCACTCCAGACCCACACCACTCCCCTTCTGTGTAACCACTCCAGACCAACACAACTCCCCGTCTGTGTAACCACTCACGACCCACACCATTCCCTGTCTGTGTAAACACTCATGACCAACACCACTCCCCGTCTGTGTAACCACTCCAGACCCACACCACTCCGTCAGTGTAACCACTCCAGACCCACACCACTCCCTGTCTCTGTAAACAGTCCAGACCAACACCACTACCCGTCTGTGTAACCACTCCAGACCCACACCACTCCCCGTCTGTGTAACCACTCCAGACCCACACCACTCCTCGTCTGTGTAATCACTCCATACCCACACCACTCCCCGTCTGTGTAACAACTCCAGACTAACACCACTCCCCGTCTCTGTAACCACTCCAGACCCACACCACTCCTTCCCTATGTAACCACTCCAGCCCCACACCACTCCCCGTCTGTGTAACCACTCCAGACCCACACCACTCCCTGGCTGTGTAACCACTCCAGACCCACACCACTCCCCGTCAGTGTAACCACTCCATACCCACACAACTCCCCGTCTGTGTAACCACTCCAGACCCACACGACTCCCAGGCTGTGTAACCACTCCAGACCCACACCACACCCTGGCTGTGTAACCACTCCAGACCCACACCAAACCCCGTCTGTGTAACACTCCAGACACAAACCACACTCCGTCTGTGTAAGCACTCCAGACCCACACCACGCCCCGTCTGTGTAACCACTCCAGACTCACACCAATCCCCGTCTATGTAACACTCCAGACACACACCACAATCCGTCTGTGTAAACACACGAAACCCACACCACTCCCCGTCTGTGTAAGCACTCATGACCCACACCACTCCCCGGCTGTGTAACCACTCCAGACCCACAACACTCCCCGTCTGTGTAACCACTCCAGACCCACACCACTCCCCGTCTGTGTAATCACTCCAGACCCACACCACTCCCTAGCTGTGTAACCACTCCAGACCCACACCACTCCCAGGCTGTGTAAGCACTCCAGACCCACAACACTCCCTGTCTGCGTAACCACTCCAGACCCACACCACTCCCTGGCTCTGTAACCACTCCAGACCCACACCACTCCCTGGCTGTGTAACCACTCCAGACCCACACCACTCCCTGGCTGTGTAAGCACTCCAGACCCACAACACTCCCTCTCTGCGTAACCACTCCAGACCCACACCACTCCCCGTCTGTGTAATCACTCCAGACCCACACCACTCCCTCTCTCTGTAAACACTCCAGACCCACACCACTCCCCCTCTGTGTAACCACTCCAGACCCACACCACTCCTTCTCTATGTAACCACTCCAACCCACACCACTCCCCGTCTGTGTAACCACTCCAGACCCACTCCACTCCCTGTCTATGTAACACACTCCAGACCCACAGCACTCCCTGTCTTTGTAACCACTCCAGACCCACACCACTCCCCTTCTGTGTAACCACTCCAGACCAACACAACTCCCCGTCTGTGTAACCACTCACGACCCACACCATTCCCTGTCTGTGTAAACACTCATTACCAACACCACTCCCCGTCTGTGTAACCACTCATGACCCACACCACTCCCCGGCTGTGTAACCACTCCAGACCCACAACACTCCCCGTCTGTGTAACCACTCCAGACCCACACCACTCCCCGTCTGTGTAATCACTCCAGACCCACACCACTCCCTAGCTGTGTAACCACTCCAGACCCACACCACTCCCAGGCTGTGTAAGCACTCCAGACCCACAACACTCCCTGTCTGCGTAACCACTCCAGACCCACACCACTCCCTGGCTCTGTAACCACTCCAGACCCACACCACTCCCTGGCTGTGTAACCACTCCAGACCCACACCACTCCCTGGCTGTGTAAGCACTCCAGACCCACAACACTCCCTGTCTGCGTAACCACTCCAGACCCACACCACTCCCCGTCTGTGTAATCACTCCAGACCCACACCACACCCTCTCTCTGTAAACACTCCAGACCCACACCACTCCCCCTCTGTGTAACCACTCCAGACCCACACCACTCCTTCTCTATGTAACCACTCCAACCCACACCACTCCCCGTCTGTGTAACCACTCCAGACCCACACCACTCCCTGGCTGTGTAACCACTCCAGACACACACCACTCCCCGGCTGTGTAACCACTCCAGTCCCACAACACTCCCCGTCTGTGTAACCACTCCAGACCCAAACAACTCCCCGTCTGTGTAACCACTCCAGACCCACACCACTCCCAGGCTGTGTAACCACTCCAGACCCACACCACACCCTGGCTGTGTAACCACTCCAGACCCACACCAAACCCCGTCTGTGTAACACTCCAGACACACACCACACTCCGTCTGTGTAAACATTCCAAACCCACACCACTCCCCGTCTGTGTAACCACTCCAGACGCACACCACACTCCGTCTGTGTAAGCACTCCAGACCCACACCACGCCCCGTCTGTATAACCACTCCAGACTCACACCAAACCCCGTCTGTGTAACCACTCCAGACCCACACCACTCCCCATCTGAGTAACCACTGCGGAACCACACTACTCCCCGTCTGTGTAACCACTACGGACCCACACCACACCCAGTCTCTGTAACCTCTACTGACGCACACCACTCCCCGTCTGTGTAACACTCCAGACACACACCACACTCCGTCTGTGTAAACACTCAAAACCCAAACCACTCCCCGTCTGTGGAGCCACTCCAGGCCCGCACCACTCCCATTGTCGGTAACCTCTCCAGACCCACTCCACTCCCCGTCTGTGTAACCACTCCAGACACACACAAATCCCTGTCTGTGTAACAACTCATGACCCACACCACTCCCCGTCTGTGTAACCACTCCAGACCCACACCACTCCGTCTCTGTAACCACTCCAGACCCACAACACTCCCCGTGTGTAACCACTCCAGACCCACACCACTCCCCGTCTGTGTAACCACTCCAGACCCACACCACTCCGTCTCTGTAACCAGTCCAGACCAACACCACTACCCGTCTGTGTAACCACTCCAGACCCACTCCACTCCCTGTCTATGTAACACACTCCAGACCCACACCACTCCCTGTCTTTGTAACCACTCCAGACCCACACCACTCCCCGTCTGTGTAATCACTCCAGACCCACACCACTCCCTGGCTGTGTAACCACTCCAGACCCGCACCACTCCCATTGTCGGTAACCTCTCCAGACCCACTCCACTCCCCGTCTGTGTAACCACTCCAGACACACACCACTCCCCGTCTGTGTAACCACTCAAGACCCACACAAATCCCTGTCTGTGTAACAACTCATGACCCACACCACTCCCCGTCTGTGTAACCACTCCAGACCCACACCACTCCGTCTCTGTAACCACTCCAGACCCACACCACTCCTTCTCTATGTAACCACTCCAGACCCACACCACTCCCCGTCTGTGTAACCACTCCAGACCCACACCACTCCCTGGCTGTGTAACCACTCCAGACACACACCACTCCCCGGCTGTGTAACCACTCCAGTCCCACAACACTCCCCGTCTGTGTAACCACTCCAGACCCAAACAACTCCCCGTCTGTGTAACCACTCCAGACCCACACCACTCCCAGGCTGTGTAACCACTCCAGACCCACACCACACCCTGGCTGTGTAACCACTCCAGACCCACACCAAACCCCGTCTGTGTAACACTCCAGACACACACCACACTCCGTCTGTGTAAACATTCCAAACCCACACCACTCCCCGTCTGTGTAACCACTCCAGACGCACACCACACTCCGTCTGTGTAAGCACTCCAGACCCACACCACGCCCCGTCTGTATAACCACTCCAGACTCACACCAAACCCCGTCTGTGTAACCACTCCAGACCCACACCACTCCCCATCTGAGTAACCACTGCGGAACCACACTACTCCCCGTCTGTGTAACCACTACGGACCCACACCACACCCAGTCTCTGTAACCTCTACTGACGCACACCACTCCCCGTCTGTGTAACACTCCAGACACACACCACACTCCGTCTGTGTAAACACTCAAAACCCAAACCACTCCCCGTCTGTGTAACCACTCCAGACCCGCACCACTCCCATTGTCGGTAACCTCTCCAGACCCACTCCACTCCCCGTCTGTGTAACCACTCCAGACACACACAAATCCCTGTCTGTGTAACAACTCATGACCCACACCACTCCCCGTCTGTGTAACCACTCCAGACCCACACCACTCCGTCTCTGTAACCACTCCAGACCCACAACACTCCCCGTGTGTAACCACTCCAGACCCACACCACTCCCCGTCTGTGTAACCACTCCAGACCCACACCACTCCGTCTCTGTAACCAGTCCAGACCAACACCACTACCCGTCTGTGTAACCACTCCAGACCCACTCCACTCCCTGTCTATGTAACACACTCCAGACCCACACCACTCCCTGTCTTTGTAACCACTCCAAACCCACACCACTCCCCTTCTGTGTAACCACTCCAGACCAACACAACTCCCCGTCTGTGTAACCACTCACGACCCACACCATTCCCTGTCTGTGTAAACACTCATGACCAACACCACTCCCCGTCTGTGTAACCACTCCAGACCCACACCACTCCGTCAGTGTAACCACTCCAGACCCACACCACTCCCTGTCTCTGTAAACAGTCCAGACCAACACCACTACCCGTCTGTGTAACCACTCCAGACCCACACCACTCCCCGTCTGTGTAACCACTCCAGACCCACACCACTCCTCGTCTGTGTAATCACTCCATACCCACACCACTCCCCGTCTGTGTAACAACTCCAGACTAACACCACTCCCCGTCTCTGTAACCACTCCAGACCCACACCACTCCTTCCCTATGTAACCACTCCAGCCCGACACCACTCCCCGTCTGTGTAACCACTCCAGACCCACACCACTCCCTGGCTGTGTAACCACTCCAGACCCACACCACTCCCCGTCAGTGTAACCACTCCATACCCACACAACTCCCCGTCTGTGTAACCACTCCAGACCCACACGACTCCCAGGCTGTGTAACCACTCCAGACCCACACCACACCCTGGCTGTGTAACCACTCCAGACCCACACCAAACCCCGTCTGTGTAACACTCCAGACACAAACCACACTCCGTCTGTGTAAGCACTCCAGACCAACACCACGCCCCGTCTGTGTAACCACTCCAGACTCACACCAATCCCCGTCTATGTAACACTCCAGACACACACCACAATCCGTCTGTGTAAACACACGAAACCCACACCACTCCCCGTCTGTGTAAGCACTCATGACCCACACCACTCCCCGGCTGTGTAACCACTCCAGACCCACAACACTCCCCGTCTGTGTAACCACTCCAGACCCACACCACTCCCCGTCTGTGTAATCACTCCAGACCCACACCACTCCCTAGCTGTGTAACCACTCCAGACCCACACCACTCCCAGGCTGTGTAAGCACTCCAGACCCACAACACTCCCTGTCTGCGTAACCACTCCAGACCCACACCACTCCCTGGCTCTGTAACCACTCCAGACCCACACCACTCCCTGGCTGTGTAACCACTCCAGACCCACACCACTCCCTGGCTGTGTAAGCTCTCCAGACCCACAACACTCCCTGTCTGCGTAACCACTCCAGACCCACACCACTCCCCGTCTGTGTAATCACTCCAGACCCACACCACTCCCTCTCTCTGTAAACACTCCAGACCCACACCACTCCCCCTCTGTGTAACCACTCCAGACCCACACCACTCCTTCTCTATGTAACCACTCCAACCCACACCACTCCCCGTCTGTGTAACCACTCCAGACCCACACCACTCCCTGGCTGTGTAACCACTCCAGACACACACCACTCCCCGGCTGTGTAACCACTCCAGTCCCACAACACTCCCCGTCTGTGTAACCACTCCAGACCCAAACAACTCCCCGTCTGTGTAACCACTCCAGACCCACACCACTCCCAGGCTGTGTAACCACTCCAGACCCACACCACACCCTGGCTGTGTAACCACTCCAGACCCACACCAAACCCCGTCTGTGTAACACTCCAGACACACACCACACTCCGTCTGTGTAAACATTCCAAACCCACACCACTCCCCGTCTGTGTAACCACTCCAGACGCACACCACACTCCGTCTGTGTAAGCACTCCAGACCCACACCACGCCCCGTCTGTATAACCACTCCAGACTCACACCAAACCCCGTCTGTGTAACCACTCCAGACCCACACCACTCCCCATCTGAGTAACCACTGCGGAACCACACTACTCCCCGTCTGTGTAACCACTACGGACCCACACCACACCCAGTCTCTGTAACCTCTACTGACGCACACCACTCCCCGTCTGTGTAACACTCCAGACACACACCACACTCCGTCTGTGTAAACACTCAAAACCCAAACCACTCCCCGTCTGTGTAACCACTCCAGACCCGCACCACTCCCATTGTCGGTAACCTCTCCAGACCCACTCCACTCCCCGTCTGTGTAACCACTCCAGACACACACAAATCCCTGTCTGTGTAACAACTCATGACCCACACCACTCCCCGTCTGTGTAACCACTCCAGACCCACACCACTCCGTCTCTGTAACCACTCCAGACCCACAACACTCCCCGTGTGTAACCACTCCAGACCCACACCACTCCCCGTCTGTGTAACCACTCCAGACCCACACCACTCCGTCTCTGTAACCAGTCCAGACCAACACCACTACCCGTCTGTGTAACCACTCCAGACCCACTCCACTCCCTGTCTATGTAACACACTCCAGACCCACACCACTCCCTGTCTTTGTAACCACTCCAGACCCACACCACTCCCCGTCTGTGTAATCACTCCAGACCCACACCACTCCCTGGCTGTGTAACCACTCCAGACCCGCACCACTCCCATTGTCGGTAACCTCTCCAGACCCACTCCACTCCCCGTCTGTGTAACCACTCCAGACACACACCACTCCCCGTCTGTGTAACCACTCAAGACCCACACAAATCCCTGTCTGTGTAACAACTCATGACCCACACCACTCCCCGTCTGTGTAACCACTCCAGACCCACACCACTCCGTCTCTGTAACCACTCCAGACCCACAACACTCCCCGTGTGTAACCACTCCAGACCCACACCACTCCCCGTCTGTGTAACCACTCCAGACCCACACCACTCCGTCTCTGTAACCAGTCCAGACCAACACCACTACCCGTCTGTGTAACCACTCCAGACCCACTCCACTCCCTGTCTATGTAACACACTCCAGACCCACACCACTCCCTGTCTTTGTAACCACTCCAGACCCACACCACTCCCCGTCTGTGTAATCACTCCAGACCCACACCACTCCCTGGCTGTGCAACCACTCCAGACCCGCACCACTCCCATTGTCGGTAACCTCTCCAGACCCACTCCACTCCCCGTCTGTGTAACCACTCCAGACACACACCACTCCCCGTCTGTGTAACCACTCAAGACCCACACAAATCCCTGTCTGTGTAACAACTCATGACCCACACCACTCCCCGTCTGTGTAACCACTCCAGACCCACACCACTCCGTCTCTGTAACCACTCCAGACCCACACCACTCCTTCTCTATGTAACCACTCCAGACCCACACCACTCCCCGTCTGTGTAACCACTCCAGACCCACACCACTCCCTGGCTGTGTAACCACTCCAGACACACACCACTCCCCGGCTGTGTAACCACTCCAGTCCCACAACACTCCCCGTCTGTGTAACCACTCCAGACCCAAACAACTCCCCGTCTGTGTAACCACTCCAGACCCACACCACTCCCAGGCTGTGTAACCACTCCAGACCCACACCACTCCCAGGCTGTGTAACCACTCCAGACCCACACCACACCCTGGCTGTGTAACCACTCCAGACCCACACCAAACCCCGTCTGTGTAACACTCCAGACACACACCACACTCCGTCTGTGTAAACATTCCAAACCCACACCACTCCCCGTCTGTGTAACCACTCCAGACGCACACCACACTCCGTCTGTGTAAGCACTCCAGACCCACACCACGCCCCGTCTGTATAACCACTCCAGACTCACACCAAACCCCGTCTGTGTAACCACTCCAGACCCACACCACTCCCCATCTGAGTAACCACTGCGGAACCATACTACTCCCCGTCTGTGTAACCACTACGGACCCACACCACACCCAGTCTCTGTAACCTCTACTGACGCACACCACTCCCCGTCTGTGTAACACTCCAGACACACACCACACTCCGTCTGTGTAAACACTCAAAACCCAAACCACTCCCCGTCTGTGTAACCACTCCAGACCCGCACCACTCCCATTGTCGGTAACCTCTCCAGACCCACTCCACTCCCCGTCTGTGTAACCACTCCAGACACACACAAATCCCTGTCTGTGTAACAACTCATGACCCACACCACTCCCCGTCTGTGTAACCACTCCAGACCCACACCACTCCGTCTCTGTAACCACTCCAGACCCACAACACTCCCCGTGTGTAACCACTCCAGACCCACACCACTCCCCGTCTGTGTAACCACTCCAGACCCACACCACTCCGTCTCTGTAACCAGTCCAGACCAACACCACTACCCGTCTGTGTAACCACTCCAGACCCACTCCACTCCCTGTCTATGTAACACACTCCAGACCCACACCACTCCCTGTCTTTGTAACCACTCCAGACCCACACCACTCCCCTTCTGTGTAACCACTCCAGACCAACACAACTCCCCGTCTGTGTAACCACTCACGACCCACACCATTCCCTGTCTGTGTAAACACTCATGACCAACACCACTCCCCGTCTGTGTAACCACTCCAGACCCACACCACTCCGTCAGTGTAACCACTCCAGACCCACACCACTCCCTGTCTCTGTAAACAGTCCAGACCAACACCACTACCCGTCTGTGTAACCACTCCAGACCCACACGACTCCCCGTCTGTGTAACCACTCCAGACCCACACCACTCCTCGTCTGTGTAATCACTCCATACCCACACCACTCCCCGTCTGTGTAACAACTCCAGACTAACACCACTCCCCGTCTCTGTAACCACTCCAGACCCACACCACTCCTTCCCTATGTAACCACTCCAGCCGCACACCACTCCCCGTCTGTGTAACCACTCCAGACCCACACCACTCCCTGGCTGTGTAACCACTCCAGACCCACACCACTCCCCGTCAGTGTAACCACTCCATACCCACACAACTCCCCGTCTGTGTAACCACTCCAGACCCACACGACTCCCAGGCTGTGTAACCACTCCAGACCCACACCACACCCTGGCTGTGTAACCACTCCAGACCCACACCAAACCCCGTCTGTGTAACACTCCAGACACAAACCACACTCCGTCTGTGTAAGCACTCCAGACCCACACCACGCCCCGTCTGTGTAACCACTCCAGACTCACACCAATCCCCGTCTATGTAACACTCCAGACACACACCACAATCCGTCTGTGTAAACACACGAAACCCACACCACTCCCCGTCTGTGTAAGCACTCATGACCCACACCACTCCCCGGCTGTGTAACCACTCCAGACCCACAACACTCCCCGTCTGTGTAACCACTCCAGACCCACACCACTCCCCGTCTGTGTAATCACTCCAGACCCACACCACTCCCTAGCTGTGTAACCACTCCAGACCCACACCACTCCCAGGCTGTGTAAGCACTCCAGACCCACAACACTCCCTGTCTGCGTAACCACTCCAGACCCACACCACTCCCTGGCTCTGTAACCACTCCAGACCCACACCACTCCCTGGCTGTGTAACCACTCCAGACCCACACCACTCCCTGGCTGTGTAAGCACTCCAGACCCACAACACTCCCTGTCTGCGTAACCACTCCAGACCCACACCACTCCCCGTCTGTGTAATCACTCCAGACCCACACCACTCCCTCTCTCTGTAAACACTCCAGACCCACACCACTCCCCCTCTGTGTAACCACTCCAGACCCACACCACTCCTTCTCTATGTAACCACTCCAACCCACACCACTCCCCGTCTGTGTAACCACTCCAGACCCACACCACTCCCTGGCTGTGTAACCACTCCAGACACACACCACTCCCCGGCTGTGTAACCACTCCAGTCCCACAACACTCCCCGTCTGTGTAACCACTCCAGACCCAAACAACTCCCCGTCTGTGTAACCACTCCAGACCCACACCACTCCCAGGCTGTGTAACCACTCCAGACCCACACCACACCCTGGCTGTGTAACCACTCCAGACCCACACCAAACCCCGTCTGTGTAACACTCCAGACACACACCACACTCCGTCTGTGTAAACATTCCAAACCCACACCACTCCCCGTCTGTGTAACCACTCCAGACGCACACCACACTCCGTCTGTGTAAGCACTCCAGACCCACACCACGCCCCGTCTGTATAACCACTCCAGACTCACACCAAACCCCGTCTGAGTAACCACTCCAGACCCACACCACTCCCCATCTGAGTAACCACTGCGGAACCACACTACTCCCCGTCTGTGTAACCACTACGGACCCACACCACACCCAGTCTCTGTAACCTCTACTGACGCACACCACTCCCCGTCTGTGTAACACTCCAGACACACACCACACTCCGTCTGTGTAAACACTCAAAACCCAAACCACTCCCCGTCTGTGTAACCACTCCAGACCCGCACCACTCCCATTGTCGGTAACCTCTCCAGACCCACTCCACTCCCCGTCTGTGTAACCAATCCAGACACACACAAATCCCTGTCTGTGTAACAACTCATGACCCACACCACTCCCCGTCTGTGTAACCACTCCAGACCCACACCACTCCGTCTCTGTAACCACTCCAGACCCACAACACTCCCCGTGTGTAACCACTCCAGACCCACACCACTCCCCGTCTGTGTAACCACTCCAGACCCACACCACTCCGTCTCTGTAACCAGTCCAGACCAACACCACTACCCGTCTGTGTAACCACTCCAGACCCACTCCACTCCCTGTCTATGTAACACACTCCAGACCCACACCACTCCCTGTCTTTGTAACCACTCCAGACCCACACCACTCCCCGTCTGTGTAATCACTCCAGACCCACACCACTCCCTGGCTGTGTAACCACTCCAGACCCGCACCACTCCCATTGTCGGTAACCTCTCCAGACCCACTCCACTCCCCGTCTGTGTAACGACTCCAGACACACACCACTCCCCGTCTGTGTAACCACTCAAGACCCACACAAATCCCTGTCTGTGTAACAACTCATGACCCACACCACTCCCCGTCTGTGTAACCACTCCAGACCCACACCACTCCGTCTCTGTAACCAGTCCAGACCCACAACACTCCCCGTGTGTAACGACTCCAGACCCACACCACTCCCCGTCTGTGTAACCACTCCAGACCCACACCACTCCGTCTCTGTAACCAGTCCAGACCAACACCACTACCCGTCTGTGTAACCACTCCAGACCCACTCCACTCCCTGTCTATGTAACACACTCCAGACCCACACCACTCCCTGTCTCTGTAACCACTCCAGACCCACACCACTCCCCGTCTGTGTAACCACTCCAGACCAACACAACTCCCCGTCTGTGTAACCACTCACGACCCACACCATTCCCTGTCTGTGTAAACACTCATGACCCACACCACTCCCCGTCTGTGTAACCACTCCAGACCCACACCACTCCGTCAGTGTAACCACTCCAGACCCACACCACTCCCTGTCTCTGTAAACAGTCCAGACCAACACCACTACCCGTCTGTGTAACCACTCCAGACCCACACCACTCCCCGTCTGTGTAACCACTCCAGATCCACACCAAACCCCGTCTGTGTAACACTCCAGACACACACCACACTCCGTCTCTGTAAACACTCCAAACCCACACCACTCCCCGTCTGTGTAACCACACATCACCCACACCACTCCTCGTCTGTGTAATCACTCCATACCCACACCACTCCCCGTCTGTGTAACCACTCCAGACCAACACCACTCCCCGTCTCTGTAACCACTCCAGACCCACACCACTCCTTCTCTATGTAACCACTCCAGACCCACACCACTCCCCGTCTGTGTAACCACTCCAGACCCACACCACTCCCTGGCTGTGTAACCACTCCAGACACACACCACTCCCCGGCTGTGTAACCACTCCAGTCCCACAACACTCCCCGTCTGTGTAACCACTCCAGACCCAAACAACTCCCCGTCTGTGTAACCACTCCAGACCCACACCACTCCCAGGCTGTGTAACCACTCCAGACCCACACCACACCCTGGCTGTGTAACCACTCCAGACCCACACCAAACCCCGTCTGTGTAACACTCCAGACACACACCACACTCCGTCTGTGTAAACATTCCAAACCCACACCACTCCCCGTCTGTGTAACCACTCCAGACGCACACCACACTCCGTCTGTGTAAGCACTCCAGACCCACACCACGCCCCGTCTGTATAACCACTCCAGACTCACACCAAACCCCGTCTGTGTAACCACTCCAGACCCACACCACTCCCCATCTGAGTAACCACTGCGGAACCACACTACTCCCCGTCTGTGTAACCACTACGGACCCACACCACACCCAGTCTCTGTAAACTCTACTGACGCACACCACTCCCCGTCTGTGTAACACTCCAGACACACACCAAACTCCGTCTGTGTAAACACTCAAAACCCAAACCACTCCCCGTCTGTGTAACCACTCCAGACCCGCACCACTCCCATTGTCGGTAACCTCTCCAGACCCACTCCACTCCCCGTCTGTGTAACCACTCCAGACACACACAAATCCCTGTCTGTGTAACAACTCATGACCCACACCACTCCCCGGCTGTGTAACCACTCCAGACCCACAACACTCCCCGTCTGTGTAACCACTCCAGACCCACACCACTCCCCGTCTGTGTAATCACTCCAGACCCACACCACTCCCTAGCTGTGTAACCACTCCAGACCCACACCACTCCCAGGCTGTGTAAGCACTCCAGACCCACAACACTCCCTGTCTGCGTAACCACTCCAGACCCACACCACTCCCTGGCTCTGTAACCACTCCAGACCCACACCACTCCCTGGCTGTGTAACCACTCCAGACCCACACCACTCCCTGGCTGTGTAAGCTCTCCAGACCCACAACACTCCCTGTCTGCGTAACCACTCCAGACCCACACCACTCCCCGTCTGTGTAATCACTCCAGACCCACACCACTCCCTCTCTCTGTAAACACTCCAGACCCACACCACTCCCCCTCTGTGTAACCACTCCAGACCCACACCACTCCTTCTCTATGTAACCACTCCAGACCCACACCACTCCCCGTCTGTGTAACACACTCCAGACACACACCACTCCTTGTCTGTGTAACCACTCCAGACCCACACCACTCCCCGTCTCTGTAACCACTCCACACCCACACTACTCTCTCTCTCTGTAACCACTCCAGACCCACACCACTCCCCGTCTCAGTAACCACTCCAGACCCACACAACACCCCGTCTGTGTAACCACTCCAGACCCACACCACTCCCCCTCTCTGAAACCACTCCAGACCCACACCACTCCCCGTCTGTGTAACCAATCCAGACCCACACCACTCCCCGTCTGTGTAACCACTCCAGACGCACACCACTCCCTGTCGCTGTAACCAGTCCAGACCCACACCACTCCCCGTCTGTGTAACCACTCCAGACCCACACCAGTCCCCGTCTGTGTAACCACTCACGACCCACACCACTCCCTGTCTCTGTAACCACTCAAGACCCACACCACTCCCCGTCTGTGTAACCACTCCAGACCCACACCACTCCCCGTCAGTGTAACCACTCCAGACCCAAACCACTCCCCGTCTCTGTAACCACTCCAGACACACACCACTCCCCGTCTGTGTAAACACTCCAGACACACACCACTCCCAGTCTGTGTAAACACTCCAGACCCACACCACTCCCCCTCAGTGTAACCACTCCAGATCCACACAACTCCCCGTCTCTGTAACCACTCCAGACCCACACTACTCTCTCTCTCTGTAACCACTCCAGACCCACACCACTCCCCGTCTCTGTAACCACTCCAGACTCACACAACTCCCCGTCTGTGTAACCACTCCAGACCCACACCACTCCCCGTCTCTGAAACCACTCCAGACCCACACCACTCCCAGTCTGTGTAACTACTCCAGACCCACACCACTCCCCGTCTGTGTAACCACTCCAGACCCACACCACTCCCTGTCTCTGTAAACTCTCCAGACCCACACCACTTCCCATTTGTGTAACCACTCCAGACACACACCACTCCCCGTCTGTGTAACCACTCCAGACCCACACCACTCCCAGTCTGTGTAACTACTCCAGACCCACACCACTCCCCGTCTGTGTAACCACTCCAGACCCACACCACTCCCTGTCTCTGTAAACTCTCCAGACCCACACCACTTCCCATTTGTGTAACCACTCCAGACACACACCACTCCCCGTCTGTGTAACCACTCCAGACCCACACCACTCCCCGTCTCTGTAACCACTCCAGACCCACACCACTCCCCGTCTGTGTAACCACTCCAGACCCACACGACTCCCTGTCTCTGTAACCTCTCCAGACACACAACACTCCCCGTCTGTGTAACCACTCCAGACACACACCACTCCCCGTCTGTGTAACCACTCCGGACCAACACCACACCCCGTCTGTGTAACCACTCCAGACCCACACCACTCCCCGTCTGTGTAAACACTCCAAACCCAAACCACTCCCCGTCTGTGTAACCACTTCAAACCCACACCACTCCCCGTCTGTGTAACCACTCCAGACACACACCACTCCCCGTCTGTGTAACCACTCCAGACACACACCACTCCCAGTCTGTGTAACCACTCCAGAACCACACCACACCCCGTCTGTGTAACCACTCCAGACCCACACCACTCCCCGTCTGTGTAACCACTCCAGACCCACACCACACCCCGTCTGTGTAACCACTCCAGACCCACACCACTCCATGTCTCTGTAACCAGTCCAGACCAACACCACTCCCCGTCTGTATAACCACTCCAAACCCACACCACTCCCCATCTGTGTAACCACTCCAGACCCACACCACACCCCGTCTGTGTAACCACTCCAGACCCACACCACTCCCCGTCTGTGTAACCACTCCAGACCCACACCACTCCCCGTCTGTGTAACCACTCCAGACCCACACCACACCCCGTCTGTGTAACCACTCCAGACCCACACCACTCCATGTCTCTGTAACCAGTCCAGACCCACACCACTCCCCGTCTGTGTAAACACTCCAAACCCACACCACTCCCCGTCTGCGTAACCACTCCAGACCCACACCACTCCCTGTCTGTGTAACCACTCCAGACCCACAACACTCCCCCTCTGTGTAACCACTCCAGACCCACACCACACCTCGTCTGTGTAACCACTCCAGACGCACACCACTCCCTGTCGCTGTAACCAGTCCAGACCCACACCACTCCCCGTCTGTGTAACCACTCCAGACCTACACCACTCCCCGTCTGTGTAACCAATCCAGACCCACACCACTCCCCGTCTGTGTAACCACTCCAGACCCACACCACTCCCCGTCTGTGTAACCACTCCAGACCCACACCACTCCCCGTCTCTGTAACCACTCCACACCCACACTACTCTCTCTCTCTGTAACCACTCCAGACCCACACCACTCCCCGTCTCGGTAACCACTCCAGACCCACACAACACCCCGTCTATGTAACCACTCCAGACCCACAACACTCCCCCTCTCTGAAACCACTCCAGACCCACACCACTCCCCGTCTGTGTAACCAATCCAGACCCACACCACTCCCCGTCTGTGTAACCACTCCAGACCCACACCACTCCCTGTCGCTGTAACCAGTCCAGACCCACACCACTCCCCGTCTGTGTAACCACTCCAGACCCACACCACTCCGTCTCTGTAACCAGTCCAGACCAACACCACTACCCGTCTGTGTAACCACTCCAGACCCACTCCACTCCCTGTCTATGTAACACACTCCAGACCCACACCACTCCCTGTCTTTGTAACCACTCCAGACCCACACCACTCCCCGTCTGTGTAACCACTCCAGACCCACACCACTCCCCGTCTGTGTAACACACTCCAGACACACACCACTCCTTGTCTGTGTAACCACTCCAGACCCACACCACTCCCCGTCTCTGTAACCACTCCACACCCACACTACTCTCTCTCTCTGTAACCACTCCAGACCCACACCACTCCCCGTCTCGGTAACCACTCCAGACCCACACAACACCCCGTTTGTGTAACCACTCCAGACCCACAACACTCCCCGTCTGTGTAACCACTCCAGACCCACACCACTCCCCGTCTGTGTAACACACTCCAGACACACCCCACTCCTTGTCTGTGTAACCACTCCAGACCCACACCACTCCCCGTCTCTGTAACCACTCCACACCCACACTACTCTCTCTCTCTGTAACCACTCCAGACCCACACCACTCCCCGTCTCGGTAACCACTCCAGACCCACACAACACCCCGTCTATGTAACCACTCCAGACCCACAACACTCCCCCTCTCTGAAACCACTCCAGACCCACACCACTCCCCGTCTGTGTAACCAATCCAGACCCACACCACTCCCCGTCTGTGTAACCACTCCAGACCCACACCACTCCCTGTCGCTGTAACCAGTCCAGACCCACACCACTCCCCGTCTGTGTAACCACTCCAGACCCACACCACTCCGTCTCTGTAACCAGTCCAGACCAACACCACTACCCGTCTGTGTAACCACTCCAGACCCACTCCACTCCCTGTCTATGTAACACACTCCAGACCCACACCACTCCCTGTCTTTGTAACCACTCCAGACCCACACCACTCCCCTTCTGTGTAACCACTCCAGACCAACACAACTCCCCGTCTGTGTAACCACTCACGACCCACACCATTCCCTGTCTGTGTAAACACTCATGACCAACACCACTCCCCGTCTGTGTAACCACTCCAGACCCACACCACTCCGTCAGTGTAACCACTCCAGACCCACACCATTCCCTGTCTGTGTAAACACTCATGACCAACACCACTACCCGTCTGTGTAACCACTCCAGACCCACACCACTCCCCGTCTGTGTAACCACTCCAGACCCACACCACTCCTCGTCTGTGTAATCACTCCATACCCACACCACTCCCCGTCTGTGTAACAACTCCAGACTAACACCACTCCCCGTCTCTGTAACCACTCCAGACCCACACCACTCCTTCCCTATGTAACCACTCCAGCCCCACACCACTCCCCGTCTGTGTAACCACTCCAGACCCACACCACTCCCTGGCTGTGTAACCACTCCAGACCCACACCACTCCCCGTCAGTGTAACCACTCCATACCCACACAACTCCCCGTCTGTGTAACCACTCCAGACCCACACGACTCCCAGGCTGTGTAACCACTCCAGACCCACACCACACCCTGGCTGTGTAACCACTCCAGACCCACACCAAACCCCGTCTGTGTAACACTCCAGACACAAACCACACTCCGTCTGTGTAAGCACTCCAGACCCACACCACGCCCCGTCTGTGTAACCACTCCAGACTCACACCAATCCCCGTCTATGTAACACTCCAGACACACACCACAATCCGTCTGTGTAAACACACGAAACCCACACCACTCCCCGTCTGTGTAAGCACTCATGACCCACACCACTCCCCGGCTGTGTAACCACTCCAGACCCACAACACTCCCCGTCTGTGTAACCACTCCAGACCCACACCACTCCCCGTCTGTGTAATCACTCCAGACCCACACCACTCCCTAGCTGTGTAACCACTCCAGACCCACACCACTCCCAGGCTGTGTAAGCACTCCAGACCCACAACACTCCCTGTCTGCGTAACCACTCCAGACCCACACCACTCCCTGGCTCTGTAACCACTCCAGACCCACACCACTCCCTGGCTGTGTAACCACTCCAGACCCACACCACTCCCTGGCTGTGTAAGCACTCCAGACCCACAACACTCCCTGTCTGCGTAACCACTCCAGACCCACACCACTCCCCGTCTGTGTAATCACTCCAGACCCACACCACTCCCTCTCTCTGTAAACACTCCAGACCCACACCACTCCCCCTCTGTGTAACCACTCCAGACCCACACCACTCCTTCTCTATGTAACCACTCCAACCCACACCACTCCCCGTCTGTGTAACCACTCCAGACCCACTCCACTCCCTGTCTATGTAACACACTCCAGACCCACACCACTCCCTGTCTTTGTAACCACTCCAGACCCACACCACTCCCCTTCTGTGTAACCACTCCAGACCAACACAACTCCCCGTCTGTGTAACCACTCACGACCCACACCATTCCCTGTCTGTGTAAACACTCATTACCAACACCACTCCCCGTCTGTGTAACCACTCATGACCCACACCACTCCCCGGCTGTGTAACCACTCCAGACCCACAACACTCCCCGTCTGTGTAACCACTCCAGACCCACACCACTCCCCGTCTGTGTAATCACTCCAGACCCACACCACTCCCTAGCTGTGTAACCACTCCAGACCCACACCACTCCCAGGCTGTGTAAGCACTCCAGACCCACAACACTCCCTGTCTGCGTAACCACTCCAGACCCACACCACTCCCTGGCTCTGTAACCACTCCAGACCCACACCACTCCCTGGCTGTGTAACCACTCCAGACCCACACCACTCCCTGGCTGTGTAAGCACTCCAGACCCACAACACTCCCTGTCTGCGTAACCACTCCAGACCCACACCACTCCCCGTCTGTGTAATCACTCCAGACCCACACCACTCCCTCTCTCTGTAAACACTCCAGACCCACACCACTCCCCCTCTGTGTAACCACTCCAGACCCACACCACTCCTTCTCTATGTAACCACTCCAACCCACACCACTCCCCGTCTGTGTAACCACTCCAGACCCACACCACTCCCTGGCTGTGTAACCACTCCAGACACACACCACTCCCCGGCTGTGTAACCACTCCAGTCCCACAACACTCCCCGTCTGTGTAACCACTCCAGACCCAAACAACTCCCCGTCTGTGTAACCACTCCAGACCCACACCACTCCCAGGCTGTGTAACCACTCCAGACCCACACCACACCCTGGCTGTGTAACCACTCCAGACCCACACCAAACCCCGTCTGTGTAACACTCCAGACACACACCACACTCCGTCTGTGTAAACATTCCAAACCCACACCACTCCCCGTCTGTGTAACCACTCCAGACGCACACCACACTCCGTCTGTGTAAGCACTCCAGACCCACACCACGCCCCGTCTGTATAACCACTCCAGACTCACACCAAACCCCGTCTGTGTAACCACTCCAGACTCACACCAAACCCCGTCTGTGTAACCACTACGGACCCACACCACACCCAGTCTCTGTAACCTCTACTGACGCACACCACTCCCCGTCTGTGTAACACTCCAGACACACACCACACTCCGTCTGTGTAAACACTCAAAACCCAAACCACTCCCCGTCTGTGTAACCACTCCAGGCCCGCACCACTCCCATTGTCGGTAACCTCTCCAGACCCACTCCACTCCCCGTCTGTGTAACCACTCCAGACACACACAAATCCCTGTCTGTGTAACAACTCATGACCCACACCACTCCCCGTCTGTGTAACCACTCCAGACCCACACCACTCCGTCTCTGTAACCACTCCAGACCCACAACACTCCCCGTGTGTAACCACTCCAGACCCACACCACTCCCCGTCTGTGTAACCACTCCAGACCCACACCACTCCGTCTCTGTAACCAGTCCAGACCAACACCACTACCCGTCTGTGTAACCACTCCAGACCCACTCCACTCCCTGTCTATGTAACACACTCCAGACCCACACCACTCCCTGTCTTTGTAACCACTCCAGACCCACACCACTCCCCGTCTGTGTAATCACTCCAGACCCACACCACTCCCTGGCTGTGTAACCACTCCAGACCCGCACCACTCCCATTGTCGGTAACCTCTCCAGACCCACTCCACTCCCCGTCTGTGTAACCACTCCAGACACACACCACTCCCCGTCTGTGTAACCACTCAAGACCCACACAAATCTCTGTCTGTGTAACAACTCATGACCCACACCACTCCCCGTCTGTGTAACCACTCCAGACCCACACCACTCCGTCTCTGTAACCACTCCAGACCCACACCACTCCTTCTCTATGTAACCACTCCAGACCCACACCACTCCCCGTCTGTGTAACCACTCCAGACCCACACCACTCCCTGGCTGTGTAACCACTCCAGACACACACCACTCCCCGGCTGTGTAACCACTCCAGTCCCACAACACTCCCCGTCTGTGTAACCACTCCAGACCCAAACAACTCCCCGTCTGTGTAACCACTCCAGACCCACACCACTCCCAGGCTGTGTAACCACTCCAGACCCACACCACACCCTGGCTGTGTAACCACTCCAGACCCACACCAAACCCCGTCTGTGTAACACTCCAGACACACACCACACTCCGTCTGTGTAAACATTCCAAACCCACACCACTCCCCGTCTGTGTAACCACTCCAGACGCACACCACACTCCGTCTGTGTAAGCACTCCAGACCCACACCACGCCCCGTCTGTATAACCACTCCAGACTCACACCAAACCCCGTCTGTGTAACCACTCCAGACCCACACCACTCCCCATCTGAGTAACCACTGCGGAACCACACTACTCCCCGTCTGTGTAACCACTACGGACCCACACCACACCCAGTCTCTGTAACCTCTACTGACGCACACCACTCCCCGTCTGTGTAACACTCCAGACACACACCACACTCCGTCTGTGTAAACACTCAAAACCCAAACCACTCCCCGTCTGTGTAACCACTCCAGGCCCGCACCACTCCCATTGTCGGTAACCTCTCCAGACCCACTCCACTCCCCGTCTGTGTAACCACTCCAGACACACACAAATCCCTGTCTGTGTAACAACTCATGACCCACACCACTCCCCGTCTGTGTAACCACTCCAGACCCACACCACTCCGTCTCTGTAACCACTCCAGACCCACAACACTCCCCGTGTGTAACCACTCCAGACCCACACCACTCCCCGTCTGTGTAACCACTCCAGACCCACACCACTCCGTCTCTGTAACCAGTCCAGACCAACACCACTACCCGTCTGTGTAACCACTCCAGACCCACTCCACTCCCTGTCTATGTAACACACTCCAGACCCACACCACTCCCTGTCTTTGTAACCACTCCAGACCCACACCACTCCCCGTCTGTGTAATCACTCCAGACCCACACCACTCCCTGGCTGTGTAACCACTCCAGACCCGCACCACTCCCATTGTCGGTAACCTCTCCAGACCCACTCCACTCCCCGTCTGTGTAACCACTCCAGACACACACCACTCCCCGTCTGTGTAACCACTCAAGACCCACACAAATCTCTGTCTGTGTAACAACTCATGACCCACACCACTCCCCGTCTGTGTAACCACTCCAGACCCACACCACTCCGTCTCTGTAACCACTCCAGACCCACACCACTCCTTCTCTATGTAACCACTCCAGACCCACACCACTCCCCGTCTGTGTAACCACTCCAGACCCACACCACTCCCTGGCTGTGTAACCACTCCAGACACACACCACTCCCCGGCTGTGTAACCACTCCAGTCCCACAACACTCCCCGTCTGTGTAACCACTCCAGACCCAAACAACTCCCCGTCTGTGTAACCACTCCAGACCCACACCACTCCCAGGCTGTGTAACCACTCCAGACCCACACCACACCCTGGCTGTGTAACCACTCCAGACCCACACCAAACCCCGTCTGTGTAACACTCCAGACACACACCACACTCCGTCTGTGTAAACATTCCAAACCCACACCACTCCCCGTCTGTGTAACCACTCCAGACGCACACCACACTCCGTCTGTGTAAGCACTCCAGACCCACACCACGCCCCGTCTGTATAACCACTCCAGACTCACACCAAACCCCGTCTGTGTAACCACTCCAGACCCACACCACTCCCCATCTGAGTAACCACTGCGGAACCACACTACTCCCCGTCTGTGTAACCACTACGGACCCACACCACACCCAGTCTCTGTAACCTCTACTGACGCACACCACTCCCCGTCTGTGTAACACTCCAGACACACACCACACTCCGTCTGTGTAAACACTCAAAACCCAAACCACTCCCCGTCTGTGTAACCACTCCAGACCCGCACCACTCCCATTGTCGGTAACCTCTCCAGACCCACTCCACTCCCCGTCTGTGTAACCACTCCAGACACACACAAATCCCTGTCTGTGTAACAACTCATGACCCACACCACTCCCCGTCTGTGTAACCACTCCAGACCCACACCACTCCGTCTCTGTAACCACTCCAGACCCACAACACTCCCCGTGTGTAACCACTCCAGACCCACACCACTCCCCGTCTGTGTAACCACTCCAGACCCACACCACTCCGTCTCTGTAACCAGTCCAGACCAACACCACTACCCGTCTGTGTAACCACTCCAGACCCACTCCACTCCCTGTCTATGTAACACACTCCAGACCCCACACCACTCCCTGTCTTTGTAACCACTCCAAACCCACACCACTCCCCTTCTGTGTAACCACTCCAGACCAACACAACTCCCCGTCTGTGTAACCACTCACGACCCACACCATTCCCTGTCTGTGTAAACACTCATGACCAACACCACTCCCCGTCTGTGTAACCACTCCAGACCCACACCACTCCGTCAGTGTAACCACTCCAGACCCACACCACTCCCTGTCTCTGTAAACAGTCCAGACCAACACCACTACCCGTCTGTGTAACCACTCCAGACCCACACCACTCCCCGTCTGTGTAACCACTCCAGACCCACACCACTCCTCGTCTGTGTAATCACTCCATACCCACACCACTCCCCGTCTGTGTAACAACTCCAGACTAACACCACTCCCCGTCTCTGTAACCACTCCAGACCCACACCACTCCTTCCCTATGTAACCACTCCAGCCCGACACCACTCCCCGTCTGTGTAACCACTCCAGACCCACACCACTCCCTGGCTGTGTAACCACTCCAGACCCACACCACTCCCCGTCAGTGTAACCACTCCATACCCACACAACTCCCCGTCTGTGTAACCACTCCAGACCCACACGACTCCCAGGCTGTGTAACCACTCCAGACCCACACCACACCCTGGCTGTGTAACCACTCCAGACCCACACCAAACCCCGTCTGTGTAACACTCCAGACACAAACCACACTCCGTCTGTGTAAGCACTCCAGACCAACACCACGCCCCGTCTGTGTAACCACTCCAGACTCACACCAATCCCCGTCTATGTAACACTCCAGACACACACCACAATCCGTCTGTGTAAACACACGAAACCCACACCACTCCCCGTCTGTGTAAGCACTCATGACGCACACCACTCCCCGGCTGTGTAACCACTCCAGACCCACAACACTCCCCGTCTGTGTAACCACTCCAGACCCACACCACTCCCCGTCTGTGTAATCACTCCAGACCCACACCACTCCCTAGCTGTGTAACCACTCCAGACCCACACCACTCCCAGGCTGTGTAAGCACTCCAGACCCACAACACTCCCTGTCTGCGTAACCACTCCAGACCCACACCACTCCCTGGCTCTGTAACCACTCCAGACCCACACCACTCCCTGGCTGTGTAACCACTCCAGACCCACACCACTCCCTGGCTGTGTAAGCTCTCCAGACCCACAACACTCCCTGTCTGCGTAACCACTCCAGACCCACACCACTCCCCGTCTGTGTAATCACTCCAGACCCACACCACTCCCTCTCTCTGTAAACACTCCAGACCCACACCACTCCCCCTCTGTGTAACCACTCCAGACCCACACCACTCCTTCTCTATGTAACCACTCCAACCCACACCACTCCCCGTCTGTGTAACCACTCCAGACCCACACCACTCCCTGGCTGTGTAACCACTCCAGACACACACCACTCCCCGGCTGTGTAACCACTCCAGTCCCACAACACTCCCCGTCTGTGTAACCACTCCAGACCCAAACAACTCCCCGTCTGTGTAACCACTCCAGACCCACACCACTCCCAGGCTGTGTAACCACTCCAGACCCACACCACACCCTGGCTGTGTAACCACTCCAGACCCACACCAAACCCCGTCTGTGTAACACTCCAGACACACACCACACTCCGTCTGTGTAAACATTCCAAACCCACACCACTCCCCGTCTGTGTAACCACTCCAGACGCACACCACACTCCGTCTGTGTAAGCACTCCAGACCCACACCACGCCCCGTCTGTATAACCACTCCAGACTCACACCAAACCCCGTCTGTGTAACCACTCCAGACCCACACCACTCCCCATCTGAGTAACCACTGCGGAACCACACTACTCCCCGTCTGTGTAACCACTACGGACCCACACCACACCCAGTCTCTGTAACCTCTACTGACGCACACCACTCCCCGTCTGTGTAACACTCCAGACACACACCACACTCCGTCTGTGTAAACACTCAAAACCCAAACCACTCCCCGTCTGTGTAACCACTCCAGGCCCGCACCACTCCCATTGTCGGTAACCTCTCCAGACCCACTCCACTCCCCGTCTGTGTAACCACTCCAGACACACACAAATCCCTGTCTGTGTAACAACTCATGACCCACACCACTCCCCGTCTGTGTAACCACTCCAGACCCACACCACTCCGTCTCTGTAACCACTCCAGACCCACAACACTCCCCGTGTGTAACCACTCCAGACCCACACCACTCCCCGTCTGTGTAACCACTCCAGACCCACACCACTCCGTCTCTGTAACCAGTCCAGACCAACACCACTACCCGTCTGTGTAACCACTCCAGACCCACTCCACTCCCTGTCTATGTAACACACTCCAGACCCACACCACTCCCTGTCTTTGTAACCACTCCAGACCCACACCACTCCCCGTCTGTGTAATCACTCCAGACCCACACCACTCCCTGGCTGTGTAACCACTCCAGACCCGCACCACTCCCATTGTCGGTAACCTCTCCAGACCCACTCCACTCCCCGTCTGTGTAACCACTCCAGACACACACCACTTCCCGTCTGTGTAACCACTCAAGACCCACACAAATCCCTGTCTGTGTAACAACTCATGACCCACACCACTCCCCGTCTGTGTAACCACTCCAGACCCACACCACTCCGTCTCTGTAACCACTCCAGACCCACAACACTCCCCGTGTGTAACCACTCCAGACCCACACCACTCCCCGTCTGTGTAACCACTCCAGACCCACACCACTCCGTCTCTGTAACCAGTCCAGACCAACACCACTACCCGTCTGTGTAACCACTCCAGACCCACTCCACTCCCTGTCTATGTAACACACTCCAGACCCACACCACTCCCTGTCTTTGTAACCACTCCAGACCCACACCACTCCCCGTCTGTGTAATCACTCCAGACCCACACCACTCCCTGGCTGTGCAACCACTCCAGACCCGCACCACTCCCATTGTCGGTAACCTCTCCAGACCCACTCCACTCCCCGTCTGTGTAACCACTCCAGACACACACCACTCCCCGTCTGTGTAACCACTCAAGACCCACACAAATCCCTGTCTGTGTAACAACTCATGACCCACACCACTCCCCGTCTGTGTAACCACTCCAGACCCACACCACTCCGTCTCTGTAACCACTCCAGACCCACACCACTCCTTCTCTATGTAACCACTCCAGACCCACACCACTCCCCGTCTGTGTAACCACTCCAGACCCACACCACTCCCTGGCTGTGTAACCACTCCAGACACACACCACTCCCCGGCTGTGTAACCACTCCAGTCCCACAACACTCCCCGTCTGTGTAACCACTCCAGACCCAAACAACTCCCCGTCTGTGTAACCACTCCAGACCCACACCACTCCCAGGCTGTGTAACCACTCCAGACCCACACCACACCCTGGCTGTGTAACCACTCCAGACCCACACCAAACCCCGTCTGTGTAACACTCCAGACACACACCACACTCCGTCTGTGTAAACATTCCAAACCCACACCACTCCCCGTCTGTGTAACCACTCCAGACGCACACCACACTCCGTCTGTGTAAGCACTCCAGACCCACACCACGCCCCGTCTGTATAACCACTCCAGACTCACACCAAACCCCGTCTGTGTAACCACTCCAGACCCACACCACTCCCCATCTGAGTAACCACTGCGGAACCATACTACTCCCCGTCTGTGTAACCACTACGGACCCACACCACACCCAGTCTCTGTAACCTCTACTGACGCACACCACTCCCCGTCTGTGTAACACTCCAGACACACACCACACTCCGTCTGTGTAAACACTCAAAACCCAAACCACTCCCCGTCTGTGTAACCACTCCAGACCCGCACCACTCCCATTGTCGGTAACCTCTCCAGACCCACTCCACTCCCCGTCTGTGTAACCACTCCAGACACACACAAATCCCTGTCTGTGTAACAACTCATGACCCACACCACTCCCCGTCTGTGTAACCACTCCAGACCCACACCACTCCGTCTCTGTAACCACTCCAGACCCACAACACTCCCCGTGTGTAACCACTCCAGACCCACACCACTCCCCGTCTGTGTAACCACTCCAGACCCACACCACTCCGTCTCTGTAACCAGTCCAGACCAACACCACTACCCGTCTGTGTAACCACTCCAGACCCACTCCACTCCCTGTCTATGTAACACACTCCAGACCCACACCACTCCCTGTCTTTGTAACCACTCCAGACCCACACCACTCCCCTTCTGTGTAACCACTCCAGACCAACACAACTCCCCGTCTGTGTAACCACTCACGACCCACACCATTCCCTGTCTGTGTAAACACTCATGACCAACACCACTCCCCGTCTGTGTAACCACTCCAGACCCACACCACTCCGTCAGTGTAACCACTCCAGACCCACACCACTCCCTGTCTCTGTAAACAGTCCAGACCAACACCACTACCCGTCTGTGTAACCACTCCAGACCCACACGACTCCCCGTCTGTGTAACCACTCCAGACCCACACCACTCCTCGTCTGTGTAATCACTCCATACCCACACCACTCCCCGTCTGTGTAACAACTCCAGACTAACACCACTCCCCGTCTCTGTAACCACTCCAGACCCACACCACTCCTTCCCTATGTAACCACTCCAGCCCCACACCACTCCCCGTCTGTGTAACCACTCCAGACCCACACCACTCCCTGGCTGTGTAACCACTCCAGACCCACACCACTCCCCGTCAGTGTAACCACTCCATACCCACACGACTCCCAGGCTGTGTAACCACTCCAGACCCACACCACACCCTGGCTGTGTAACCACTCCAGACCCACACCAAACCCCGTCTGTGTAACACTCCAGACACAAACCACACTCCGTCTGTGTAAGCACTCCAGACCCACACCACGCCCCGTCTGTGTAACCACTCCAGACTCACACCAATCCCCGTCTATGTAACACTCCAGACACACACCACAATCCGTCTGTGTAAACACACGAAACCCACACCACTCCCCGTCTGTGTAAGCACTCATGACCCACACCACTCCCCGGCTGTGTAACCACTCCAGACCCACAACACTCCCCGTCTGTGTAACCACTCCAGACCCACACCACTCCCCGTCTGTGTAATCACTCCAGACCCACACCACTCCCTAGCTGTGTAACCACTCCAGACCCACACCACTCCCAGGCTGTGTAAGCACTCCAGACCCACAACACTCCCTGTCTGCGTAACCACTCCAGACCCACACCACTCCCTGGCTCTGTAACCACTCCAGACCCACACCACTCCCTGGCTGTGTAACCACTCCAGACCCACACCACTCCCTGGCTGTGTAAGCACTCCAGACCCACAACACTCCCTGTCTGCGTAACCACTCCAGACCCACACCACTCCCCGTCTGTGTAATCACTCCAGACCCACACCACTCCCTCTCTCTGTAAACACTCCAGACCCACACCACTCCCCCTCTGTGTAACCACTCCAGACCCACACCACTCCTTCTCTATGTAACCACTCCAACCCACACCACTCCCCGTCTGTGTAACCACTCCAGACCCACACCACTCCCTGGCTGTGTAACCACTCCAGACACACACCACTCCCCGGCTGTGTAACCACTCCAGTCCCACAACACTCCCCGTCTGTGTAACCACTCCAGACCCAAACAACTCCCCGTCTGTGTAACCACTCCAGACCCACACCACTCCCAGGCTGTGTAACCACTCCAGACCCACACCACACCCTGGCTGTGTAACCACTCCAGACCCACACCAAACCCCGTCTGTGTAACACTCCAGACACACACCACACTCCGTCTGTGTAAACATTCCAAACCCACACCACTCCCCGTCTGTGTAACCACTCCAGACGCACACCACACTCCGTCTGTGTAAGCACTCCAGACCCACACCACGCCCCGTCTGTATAACCACTCCAGACTCACACCAAACCCCGTCTGAGTAACCACTCCAGACCCACACCACTCCCCATCTGAGTAACCACTGCGGAACCACACTACTCCCCGTCTGTGTAACCACTACGGACCCACACCACACCCAGTCTCTGTAACCTCTACTGACGCACACCACTCCCCGTCTGTGTAACACTCCAGACACACACCACACTCCGTCTGTGTAAACACTCAAAACCCAAACCACTCCCCGTCTGTGTAACCACTCCAGACCCGCACCACTCCCATTGTCGGTAACCTCTCCAGACCCACTCCACTCCCCGTCTGTGTAACCAATCCAGACACACACAAATCCCTGTCTGTGTAACAACTCATGACCCACACCACTCCCCGTCTGTGTAACCACTCCAGACCCACACCACTCCGTCTCTGTAACCACTCCAGACCCACAACACTCCCCGTGTGTAACCACTCCAGACCCACACCACTCCCCGTCTGTGTAACCACTCCAGACCCACACCACTCCGTCTCTGTAACCAGTCCAGACCAACACCACTACCCGTCTGTGTAACCACTCCAGACCCACTCCACTCCCTGTCTATGTAACACACTCCAGACCCACACCACTCCCTGTCTTTGTAACCACTCCAGACCCACACCACTCCCCGTCTGTGTAATCACTCCAGACCCACACCACTCCCTGGCTGTGTAACCACTCCAGACCCGCACCACTCCCATTGTCGGTAACCTCTCCAGACCCACTCCACTCCCCGTCTGTGTAACGACTCCAGACACACACCACTCCCCGTCTGTGTAACCACTCAAGACCCACACAAATCCCTGTCTGTGTAACAACTCATGACCCACACCACTCCCCGTCTGTGTAACCACTCCAGACCCACACCACTCCGTCTCTGTAACCAGTCCAGACCCACAACACTCCCCGTGTGTAACCACTCCAGACCCACACCACTCCCCGTCTGTGTAACCACTCCAGACCCACACCACTCCGTCTCTGTAACCAGTCCAGACCAACACCACTACCCGTCTGTGTAACCACTCCAGACCCACTCCACTCCCTGTCTATGTAACACACTCCAGACCCACACCACTCCCTGTCTCTGTAACCACTCCAGACCCACACCACTCCCCGTCTGTGTAACCACTCCAGACCAACACAACTCCCCGTCTGTGTAACCACTCACGACCCACACCATTCCCTGTCTGTGTAAACACTCATGACCCACACCACTCCCCGTCTGTGTAACCACTCCAGACCCACACCACTCCGTCAGTGTAACCACTCCAGACCCACACCACTCCCTGTCTCTGTAAACAGTCCAGACCAACACCACTACCCGTCTGTGTAACCACTCCAGACCCACACCACTCCCCGTCTGTGTAACCACTCCAGATCCACACCAAACCCCGTCTGTGTAACACTCCAGACACACACCACACTCCGTCTCTGTAAACACTCCAAACCCACACCACTCCCCGTCTGTGTAACCACACATCACCCACACCACTCCTCGTCTGTGTAATCACTCCATACCCACACCACTCCCCGTCTGTGTAACCACTCCAGACCAACACCACTCCCCGTCTCTGTAACCACTCCAGACCCACACCACTCCTTCTCTATGTAACCACTCCAGACCCACACCACTCCCCGTCTGTGTAACCACTCCAGACCCACACCACTCCCTGGCTGTGTAACCACTCCAGACACACACCACTCCCCGGCTGTGTAACCACTCCAGTCCCACAACACTCCCCGTCTGTGTAACCACTCCAGACCCAAACAACTCCCCGTCTGTGTAACCACTCCAGACCCACACCACTCCCAGGCTGTGTAACCACTCCAGACCCACACCACACCCTGGCTGTGTAACCACTCCAGACCCACACCAAACCCCGTCTGTGTAACACTCCAGACACACACCACACTCCGTCTGTGTAAACATTCCAAACCCACACCACTCCCCGTCTGTGCAACCACTCCAGACGCACACCACACTCCGTCTGTGTAAGCACTCCAGACCCACACCACGCCCCGTCTGTATAACCACTCCAGACTCACACCAAACCCCGTCTGTGTAACCACTCCAGACCCACACCACTCCCCATCTGAGTAACCACTGCGGAACCACACTACTCCCCGTCTGTGTAACCACTACGGACCCACACCACACCCAGTCTCTGTAAACTCTACTGACGCACACCACTCCCCGTCTGTGTAACACTCCAGACACACACCAAACTCCGTCTGTGTAAACACTCAAAACCCAAACCACTCCCCGTCTGTGTAACCACTCCAGACCCGCACCACTCCCATTGTCGGTAACCTCTCCAGACCCACTCCACTCCCCGTCTGTGTAACCACTCCAGACACACACAAATCCCTGTCTGTGTAACAACTCATGACCCACACCACTCCCCGTCTGTGTAACCACTCCAGACCCACACCACTCCGTCTCTGTAACCACTCCAGACCCACAACACTCCCCGTGTGTAACCACTCCAGACCCACACCACTCCCCGTCTGTGTAACCACTCCAGACCCACACCACTCCGTCTCTGTAACCAGTCCAGACCAACACCACTACCCGTCTGTGTAACCACTCCAGACCCACTCCACTCCCTGTCTATGTAACACACTCCAGACCCACACCACTCCCTGTCTTTGTAACCACTCCAGACCCACACCACTCCCCTTCTGTGTAACCACTCCAGACCAACACAACTCCCCGTCTGTGTAACCACTCACGACCCACACCATTCCCTGTCTGTGTAAACACTCATGACCCACACCACTCCCCGTCTGTGTAACCACTCCAGACCCACACCACTCCGTCAGTGTAACCACTCCAGACCCACACCACTCCCTGTCTCTGTAAACAGTCCAGACCAACACCACTACCCGTCTGTGTAACCACTCCAGACCCACACCACTCCCCGTCTGTGTAACCACTCCAGACCCACACCACTCCTCGTCTGTGTAATCACTCCATACCCACACCACTCCCCGTCTCTGTAACCACTCCAGACCCACACCACTCCTTCCCTATGTAACCACTCCAGCCCCACACCACTCCCCGTCTGTGTAACCACTCCAGACCCACACCACTCCCTGGCTGTGTAACCACTCCAGACCCACACCACTCCCCGTCAGTGTAACCACTCCATACCCACACAACTCCCCGTCTGTGTAACCACTCCAGACCCACACCACTCCCAGGCTGTGTAACCACTCCAGACCCACACCACACCCTGGCTGTGTAACCACTCCAGACCCACACCAAACCCCGTCTGTGTAACACTCCAGACACAAACCACACTCCGTCTGTGTAAGCACTCCAGACCCACACCACGCCCCGTCTGTGTAACCACTCCAGACTCACACCAATCCCAGTCTATGTAACACTCCAGACACACACCACAATCCGTCTGTGTAAACACACGAAACCCACACCACTCCCCGTCTGTGTAAGCACTCATGACCCACACCACTCCCCGGCTGTGTAACCACTCCAGACCCACAACACTCCCCGTCTGTGTAACCACTCCAGACCCACACCACTCCCCGTCTGTGTAATCACTCCAGACCCACACCACTCCCTAGCTGTGTAACCACCCCAGACCCACACCACTCCCTGGCTCTGTAACCACTCCAGACCCACACCACTCCCTGGCTGTGTAACCACTCCAGACCCACACCACTCCCTGGCTGTGTAAGCACTCCAGACCCACAATACTCCCTGTCTGCGTAACCACTCCAGACCCACACCACTCCCCGTCTGTGTAATCACTCCAGACCCACACCACTCCCTCTCTCTGTAAACGCTCCAGACCCAAACCACTCCCCCTCTGTGTAACCACTCCAGACACACACCACTCCTTCTCTATGTAACCACTCCAGACCCACACCACTCCCCGTCTGTGTAACCACTCCAGACCCACACCACTCCCTGGCTGTGTAACCACTCCAGACACACACCACTCCCCGGCTGTGTAACCACTCCAGTCCCACAACACTCCCCGTCTGTGTAACCACTCCAGACCCAAACAACTCCCCGTCTGTGTAACCACTCCAGACCCACACCACTCCCAGGCTGTGTAACCACTCCAGACCCACACCACACCCTGGCTGTGTAACCACTCCAGACCCACACCAAACCCCGTCTGTGTAACACTCCAGACACACACCACACTCCGTCTGTGTAAACATTCCAAACCCACACCACTCCCCGTCTGTGTAACCACTCCAGACGCACACCACACTCCGTCTGTGTAAGCACTCCAGACCCACACCACGCCCCGTCTGTATAACCACTCCAGACTCACACCACTCCCCATCTGAGTAACCACTGCGGAACCACACTACTCCGCGTCTGTGTAACCACTACGGACCCACACCACACCCAGTCTCTGTAACCTCTACTGACGCACACCACTCCCCGTCTGTGTAACACTCCAGACACACACCACACTCCGTCTGTGTAAACACTCAAAACCCAAACCACTCCCCGTCTGTGTAACCACTCCAGACCCGCACCACTCCCATTGTCGGTAACCTCTCCAGACCCACTCCACTCCCCGTCTGTGTAACCACTCCAGACACACACAAATCCCTGTCTGTGTAACAACTCATGACCCACACCACTCCCCGTCTGTGTAACCACTCCAGACCCACACCACTCCGTCTCTGTAACCACTCCAGACCCACAACACTCCCCGTGTGTAACCACTCCAGACCCACACCACTCCCCGTCTGTGTAACCACTCCAGACCCACACCACTCCGTCTCTGTAACCAGTCCAGACCAACACCACTACCCGTCTGTGTAACCACTCCAGACCCACTCCACTCCCTGTCTATGTAACACACTCCAGACCCACACCACTCCCTGTCTTTGTAACCACTCCAGACCCACACCACTCCCCTTCTGTGTAACCACTCCAGACCAACACAACTCCCCGTCTGTGTAACCACTCACGACCCACACCATTCCCTGTCTGTGTAAACACTCATGACCCACACCACTCCCCGTCTGTGTAACCACTCCAGACCCACACCACTCCGTCAGTGTAACCACTCCAGACCCACACCACTCCCTGTCTCTGTAAACAGTCCAGACCAACACCACTACCCGTCTGTGTAACCACTCCAGACCCACACCACTCCCCGTCTGTGTAACCACTCCAGACCCACACCACTCCCATTGTCGGTAACCTCTCCAGACCCACACCACTCCCCATCTCTGTAACCACTCCAGACCCACACCACTCCCCATCTGTGTAACCACTCCATATCCACACCAAACCCCGTCTGTGTAACACTCCAGACACACACCACACTCCGTCTCTGTAAACACTCCAAATCCACACCACTCCCCGTCTGTGTAACCACACATCACCCACACCACTCCTCGTCTGTGTAATCACTCCATACCCACACCACTCCCCGTCTGTGTAACAACTCCAGACCAACACCACTCCCCGTCTCTGTAACCACTCCAGACCCACACCACTCCTTCCCTATGTAACCACTCCAGACCCACACCACTCCCCGTCTGTGTAACCACTCCAGACCCACACCACTCCCTGGCTGTGTAACCACTCCAGACCCACACCACTCCCCGTCAGTGTAACCACTCCATACCCACACACCACACTCCGTCTGTGTAACCACTCCAGACCCACACCACGCCCCGTCTGTGTAACCACTCCAGACTCACACCAAACCCCGTCTGTGTAACACTCCAGACACACACCACACTCCGTCTGTGTAAACACTCGAAACCCACACCACTCCCTGTCTCTGTAACCAGTCCAGACCAACACCACTACCCGTCTGTGTAACCACTCCAAACCCACACCACTCCCCGTCTGTGTAACCACTCCAGACCCACACCACTCCCATTGTCGGTAAACTCTCCAGACCCACACCACTCCCCATCTCTGTAACCACTCCAGACACTCACCACTCCCCGTCTGTGTAACCACACATCACCCACACCACTCCCCGTCTGTGTAATCAATCCATACCCACACCACTCCCCGTCTGTGTAATCAATCCATACCCACACCACTCCCCGTCTGTGTAACCACTCCAGACCAACACAACTCCCCGGCTCTGTAACCACTCCAGACCCACACCACTCCCTGTCTCTGTAACCACTCCAGACCCACACCACTCCCCGTCTGTGTAACCAATCCAGACCCACACCACTCCCTGGCTGTGTAACCAGTCCAGACCCACACCACTCCCTGTCTCTGTAACCACTCCAGACCCACACCACTCCTTGTCTATGTAACCACTCCAGACCCACACCACTCCCTGGCTGAGTAACCACTCCAGACCCACAACACTCCCCGTCTGTGTAACCACTCCAGACCCACACCAAACCACGTCTGTGTAACACTCCAGACACACACCACACTCCGTCTGTGTAAACTCTCCAAACCCACACCACTCCCCGTCTGTGTAACCACTCATGACCCACACCACTCCCCGTCTGTGTAATCACTCCAGACCCACACCACTCCCCGTCTCTGTAACCACTACAGACCCACACCACTCCCTCTCTCTGTAACCACTCCAGACCCACACCACTCCCCCTCTGTGTAACCACTCCAGACCCACACCACTCCCCGTCTGTGTAACCACTCCAGACCCACACCACTCCCTGTCCCTGTAACCACTCCAGCCCCAACCACTCCCTGTCTCTGTAACCACTCCAGACCCACACCACTCCCAATGTCAGTAACCTCTCCAGACCCACACCACTCCCCGTATGTGTAACCACTCCTGACCCACATCACCCCCCGTCTGTGTAACACTCCAGACACACACCACACTCCGTCTGTGTAACCACTCCAGACCCACACCACTCCCTGACTCTGTAACCACTCCAGACCCACACAACTCCCATTGTCGGTAACCTATCCACTCCCACACCGCTCCCCGTCTGTGTAACCACTCCAGACCCACACCACTCCCTGGCTGTGTAACCACTCCAAACCCACACCACTCCCTGGCTGTGTAACCACTCCAGTCCCACAACACTCCCCGTCTGTGTAACCACTCCAGACCCACACAACTCCCCGTCTGTGTAACCACTCCAGACCCACACCACTCCCTGGCTGTGTAACCACTCCAGACCCACACCACACCCTGGCTGTGTAACCACTCCAGACCCACACCAAACCCCGTCTGTGTAACACTCCAGACACACACCACACTCCGTCTGAGTAAACACTCAAAACCCACACCACTCGCCGTCTGTGTAACCACTCCAGACCCACACCACTCCCATTGTCCGTAACCTCTCCAGACGCACTCCACTCCCCGTCTGTGTAACCACTCCAGACACACACCACTCCCCGTCTGTGTAACCACTCACGACCCACACCAATCCCTGTCTGTGTAACCACTCCAGACCCACACCACTCCCTGGCTCTGTAACCACTCCAGACCCACACCACTCCCTGGCTGTGTAACCACTCCAGACCCACAACACTCCCTGTCTGCGTAACCACTCCAGACCCACACCACTCCCCGTCTGTGTAATCACTCCAGACCCACACCACTTCCTCTCTCTGTAAACACTCCAGACCCACACCACTCCCCCTCTGTGTAACCACTCCAGACCCACACCACTCCCCGTCTGTGTAACCACTCCAGACCCACACCAGTCCCTGTCTCTGTAACCACTCCAGACCCACACAACTCCCATTGTCGGTAACCTCTCCAGTCCCACACCACTCCCTGTCTCTGTAACCTCTACTGACGCACACCACTCCCCGTCTGTGTAACACTCCAGACACACACCACACTCCGTCTGTGTAACCACTCCAGACCGACACCACACCCTGGCTGTGTAACAACTCCAGACCCACACTAAACCCCGTCTGTGTAACACTCCAGCCACACACCACACTCCGTCTGAGTAAGCACTCCAGACCCACACCACGCCCCGTCTGTGTAACCACTCCAGACTCACACCAAACCCCGTCTGTGTAACCACTCCAGACCCACACCACTCCCCATCTGAGTAACCACTGCGGAACCACACTACTCCCCGTCTGTGTAACCACTACGGACCCACACCACACCCCGTCTCTGTAACCTCTACTGACGCACACCACTCCCCGTCTGTGTAACACTCCAGACACACACCACACTCCGTCTGTGTAAACACTCAAAACCCACACCACTCCCCGTCTGTGTAACCACTCCAGACCCGCACCACTCCCATTGTCGGTAACCTCTCCAGACCCACTCCACTCCCCGTCTGTGTAACCACTCCAGACACACACCACTCCCCGTCTGTGTAACCACTCAAGACCCACACAAATCCCTGTCTGTGTAACAACTCATGACCCACACCACTCCCCGTCTGTGTAACCACTCCAGACCCACACCACTCCGTCTCTGTAACCACTCCAGACCCACAACACTCCCCGTGTGTAACCACTCCAGACCCACACCACTCCCCGTCTGTGTAACCACTCCAGACCCACACCACTCCGTCTCTGTAACCAGTCCAGACCAACACCACTACCCGTCTGTGTAACCACTCCAGACCCACTCCACTCCCTGTCTATGTAACACACTCCAGACCAACACCACTCCCTGTCTCTGTAACCACTCCAGACCCACACCACTCCCCGTCTGTGTAACCAATCCAGACCCACACCACTCCCTGGCTGTGTAACCAGTCCAGACCCACACCACTCCCTGTCTCTGTAACCACTCCAGACCCACACCACTCCTTGTCTATGTAACCACTCCAGACCCACACCACTCCCTGGCTGAGTAACCACTCCAGACCCACAACACTCCCCGTCTGTGTAACCACTCCAGACCCACACCAAACCACGTCTGTGTAACACTCCAGACACACACCACACTCCGTCTGTGTAAACTCTCCAAACCCACACCACTCCCCGTCTGTGTAACCACTCATGACCCACACCACTCCCCGTCTGTGTAATCACTCCAGACCCACACCACTCCCCGTCTCTGTAACCACTACAGACCCACACCACTCCCTCTCTCTGTAACCACTCCAGACCCACACCACTCCCCCTCTGTGTAACCACTCCAGACCCACACCACTCCCCGTCTGTGTAACCACTCCAGACCCACACCACTCCCTGTCCCTGTAACCACTCCAGCCCCAACCACTCCCTGTCTCTGTAACCACTCCAGACCCACACCACTCCCAATGTCAGTAACCTCTCCAGACCCACACCACTCCCCGTATGTGTAACCACTCCTGACCCACATCACCCCCCGTCTGTGTAACCACTCCAGACCCACACCACTCCCTGACTCTGTAACCACTCCAGACCCACACAACTCCCATTGTCGGTAACCTATCCACTCCCACACCGCTCCCCGTCTGTGTAACCACTCCAGACCCACACCACTCCCTGGCTGTGTAACCACTCCAAACCCACACCACTCCCTGGCTGTGTAACCACTCCAGTCCCACAACACTCCCCGTCTGTGTAACCACTCCAGACCCACACAACTCCCCGTCTGTGTAACCACTCCAGACCCACACCACTCCCTGGCTGTGTAACCACTCCAGACCCACACCACACCCTGGCTGTGTAACCACTCCAGACCCACACCAAACCCCGTCTGTGTAACACTCCAGACACACACCACACTCCGTCTGAGTAAACACTCAAAACCCACACCACTCGCCGTCTGTGTAACCACTCCAGACCCACACCACTCCCATTGTCCGTAACCTCTCCAGACGCACTCCACTCCCCGTCTGTGTAACCACTCCAGACACACACCACTCCCCGTCTGTGTAACCACTCACGACCCACACCAATCCCTGTCTGTGTAACCACTCCAGACCCACACCACTCCCTGGCTCTGTAACCACTCCAGACCCACACCACTCCCTGGCTGTGTAACCACTCCAGACCCACAACACTCCCTGTCTGCGTAACCACTCCAGACCCACACCACTCCCCGTCTGTGTAATCACTCCAGACCCACACCACTTCCTCTCTCTGTAAACACTCCAGACCCACACCACTCCCCCTCTGTGTAACCACTCCAGACCCACACCACTCCCCGTCTGTGTAACCACTCCAGACCCACACCAGTCCCTGTCTCTGTAACCACTCCAGACCCACACAACTCCCATTGTCGGTAACCTCTCCAGTCCCACACCACTCCCTGTCTCTGTAACCTCTACTGACGCACACCACTCCCCGTCTGTGTAACACTCCAGACACACACCACACTCCGTCTGTGTAACCACTCCAGACCGACACCACACCCTGGCTGTGTAACAACTCCAGACCCACACTAAACCCCGTCTGTGTAACACTCCAGCCACACACCACACTCCGTCTGAGTAAGCACTCCAGACCCACACCACGCCCCGTCTGTGTAACCACTCCAGACTCACACCAAACCCCGTCTGTGTAACCACTCCAGACCCACACCACTCCCCATCTGAGTAACCACTGCGGAACCACACTACTCCCCGTCTGTGTAACCACTACGGACCCACACCACACCCCGTCTCTGTAACCTCTACTGACGCACACCACTCCCCGTCTGTGTAACACTCCAGACACACACCACACTCCGTCTGTGTAAACACTCAAAACCCACACCACTCCCCGTCTGTGTAACCACTCCAGACCCGCACCACTCCCATTGTCGGTAACCTCTCCAGACCCACTCCACTCCCCGTCTGTGTAACCACTCCAGACACACACCACTCCCCGTCTGTGTAACCACTCAAGACCCACACAAATCCCTGTCTGTGTAACAACTCATGACCCACACCACTCCCCGTCTGTGTAACCACTCCAGACCCACACCACTCCGTCTCTGTAACCACTCCAGACCCACAACACTCCCCGTGTGTAACCACTCCAGACCCACACCACTCCCCGTCTGTGTAACCACTCCAGACCCACACCACTCCGTCTCTGTAACCAGTCCAGACCAACACCACTACCCGTCTGTGTAACCACTCCAGACCCACTCCACTCCCTGTCTATGTAACACACTCCAGACCAACACCACTCCCTGTCTCTGTAACCACTCCAGACCCACACCACTCCCCGTCTGTGTAACCACTCCAGACCAACACAACTCCCCGTCTGTGTAACCACTCACGACCCACACCATTCCCTGTCTGTGTAAACACTCATGACCCACACCACTCCCCGTCTGTGTAACCACTCCAGACCCACACCACTCCGTCAGTGTAACCACTCCAGACCCACACCACTCCCTGTCTCTGTAAACAGTCCAGACCAACACCACTACCCGTCTGTGTAACCACTCCAGACCCACACCACTCCCCGTCTGTGTAACCACTCCAGACCCACACCACTCCCATTGTCGGTAACCTCTCCAGACCCACACCACTCCCCATCTCTGTAACCACTCCAGACCCACACCACTCCCCGTCTGTGTAACCACTCCAGATCCACACCAAACCCCGTCTGTGTAACACTCCAGACACACACCACACTCCGTCTCTGTAAACACTCCAAACCCACACCACTCCCCGTCTGTGTAACCACACATCACCCACACCACTCCTCGTCTGTGTAATCACTCCATACCCACACCACTCCCCGTCTGTGTAACCACTCCAGACCAACACCACTCCCCGTCTCTGTAACCACTCCAGACCCACAACACTCCCCGTGTGTAACCACTCCAGACCCACACCACTCCCCGTCTGTGTAACCACTCCAGACCCACACCACTCCGTCTCTGTAACCAGTCCAGACCAACACCACTACCCATCTGTGTAACCACACCAGACCCACTCCACTCCCTGTCTATGTAACACACTCCAGACCCACACCACTCCCTGTCATTGTAACCACTCCAGACCCACACCACTCCCCTTCTGTGTAACCACTCCAGACCAACACAACTCCCCGTCTGTGTAACCACTCACGACCCACACCATTCCCTGTCTGTGTAAACACTCATGACCCACACCACTCCCCGTCTGTGTAACCACTCCAGACCCACACCACTCCGTCAGTGTAACCACTCCAGACCCACACCACTCCCTGTCTCTGTAAACAGTCCAGACCAACACCACTACCCGTCTGTGTAACCACTCCAGACCCACACCACTCCCCGTCTGTGTAACCACTCCAGACCCACACCACTCCCATTGTCGGTAACCTCTCCTGACCCACACCACTCCCCATCTCTGTAACCACTCCAGACCCACACCACTCCCCATCTGTGTAACCACTCCATATCCACACCAAACCCCGTCTGTGTAACACTCCAGACACACACCACACTCCGTCTCTGTAAACACTCCAAATCCACACCACTCCCCGTCTGTGTAACCACACATCACCCACACCACTCCTCGTCTGTGTAATCACTCCATACCCACACCACTCCCCGTCTGTGTAACAACTCCAGACCAACACCAATCCCCGTCTCTGTAACCACTCCAGACCCACACCACTCCTTCCCTATGTAACCACTCCAGACCCACACCACTCCCCGTCTGTGTAACCACTCCAGACCCACACCACTCCCTGGCTGTGTAACCACTCCATACCCACACCACTCCTTCCCTATGTAACCACTCCAGACCCACACCACTCCCCGTCTGTGTAACCACTCCAGACCCACACCACTCCCCGTCAGTGTAACCACTCCATACCCACACACCACACTCCGTCTGTGTAACCACTCCAGACCCACACCACGCCCCGTCTGTGTAACCACTCCAGACTCACACCAAACCCCGTCTGTGTAACACTCCAGACACACACCACACTCCGTCTGTGTAAACACTCGAAACCCACACCACTCCCCGTCTGTGTAACCACTCCAGACCCACACCACTCCCCGTCTGTGTAATCACTCCAGACCCACACCACTCCCTGTCTCTGTAACCAGTCCAGACCAACACCACTACCCGTCTGTGTAACCACTCCAAACCCACACCACTCCCCGTCTGTGTAACCACTCCAGACCCACACCACTCCCATTGTCGGTAAACTCTCCAGACCCACACCACTCCCCATCTCTGTAACCACTCCAGACACTCACCACTCCCCGTCTGTGTAACCACACATCACCCACACCACTCCCCGTCTGTGTAATCAATCCATACCCACACCACTCCCCGTCTGTGTAATCAATCCATACCCACACCACTCCCCGTCTGTGTAACCACTCCAGACCAACACAACTCCCCGGCTCTGTAACCACTCCAGACCCACACCACTCCCTGTCTCTGTAACCACTCCAGACCCACACCACTCCCCGTCTGTGTAACCAATCCAGACCCACACCACACCCTGGCTGTGTAACCAGTCCAGACCCACACCACTCCCTGTCTCTGTAACCACTCCAGACCCACACCACTCCTTGTCTATGTAACCACTCCAGACCCACACCACTCCCTGGCTGAGTAACCACTCCAGACCCACAACACTCCCCGTCTGTGTAACCACTCCAGACCCACACCAAACCACGTCTGTGTAACACTCCAGACACACACCACACTCCGTCTGTGTAAACTCTCCAAACCCACACCACTCCCCGTCTGTGTAACCACTCATGACCCACACCACTCCCCGTCTGTGTAATCACTCCAGACCCACACCACTCCCCGTCTCTGTAACCACTCCAGACCCACACCACTCCCTCTCTCTGTAACCACTCCAGACCCACACCACTCCCCCTCTGTGTAACCACTCCAGACCCACACCACTCCCCGTCTGTGTAACCACTCCAGACCCACACCACTCCCTGTCCCTGTAACCACTCCAGCCCCAACCACTCCCTGTCTCTGTAACCACTCCAGACCCACACCACTCCCAATGTCAGTAACCTCTCCAGACCCACACCACTCCCCGTATGTGTAACCACTCCTGACCCACATCACCCCCCGTCTGTGTAACCACTCCAGACCCACACCACTCCCTGACTCTGTAACCACTCCAGACCCACACAACTCCCATTGTCGGTAACCTATCCACTCCCACACCGCTCCCCGTCTGTGTAACCACTCCAGACCCACACCACTCCCTGGCTGTGTAACCACTCCAAACCCACACCACTCCCTGGCTGTGTAACCACTCCAGTCCCACAACACTCCCCGTCTGTGTAACCACTCCAGACCCACACAACTCCCCATCTGTGTAACCACTCCAGACCCACACCACTCCCTGGCTGTGTAACCACTCCAGACCCACACCACACCCTGGCTGTGTAACCACTCCAGACCCACACCAAACCCCGTCTGTGTAACACTCCAGACCCACACCACTCCCCGTCTGTGTAACCACTCCATACCCACACCACTCCTTCCCTATGTAACCACTCCAGACCCACACCACTCCCCGTCTGTGTAACCACTCCAGACCCACACAACTCCCTGGCTGTGTAACCACTCCAGACCCACACCACTCCCCGTCAGTGTAACCACTCCATACCCACACCACTCCTTCCCTATGTAACCACTCCAGACCCACACCACTCCCCGTCTGTGTAACCACTCCAGACCCACACAACTCCCTGGCTGTGTAACCACTCCAGACCCACACCACTCCCCGTCAGTGTAACCACTCCATACCCACACACCACACTCCGTCTGTGTAACCACTCCAGACCCACACCACGCCCCGTCTGTGTAACCACTCCAGACTCACACCAAACCCCGTCTGTGTAACACTCCAGACACACACCACACTCCGTCTGTGTAAACACTCGAAACCCACACCACTCCCCGTCTGTGTAACCACTCCAGACCCACACCACTCCCCGTCTGTGTAATCACTCCAGACCCACACCACTCCCTGTCTCTGTAACCAGTCCAGACCAACACCACTACCCGTCTGTGTAACCACTCCAAACCCACACCACTCCCCGTCTGTGTAACCACTCCAGACCCACACCACTCCCATTGTCGGTAAACTCTCCAGACCCACACCACTCCCCATCACTGTAACCACTCCAGACACTCACCACTCCCCGTCTGTGTAACCACACATCACCCACACCACTCCCCGTCTGTGTAATCAATCCATACCCACACCACTCCCCGTCTGTGTAATCAATCCATACCCACACCACTCCCCGTCTGTGTAACCACTCCAGACCAACACAACTCCCCGGCTCTGTAACCACTCCAGACCCACACCACTCCCTGTCTCTGTAACCACTCCAGACCCACACCACTCCCCGTCTGTGTAACCAATCCAGACCCACACCACTCCCTGGCTGTGTAACCAGTCCAGACCCACACCACTCCCTGTCTCTGTAACCACTCCAGACCCACACCACTCCTTGTCTATGTAACCACTCCAGCCCCACACCACTCCCTGGCTGAGTAACCACTCCAGACCCACAACACTCCCCGTCTGTGTAACCACTCCAGACCCACACCAAACCACGTCTGTGTAACACTCCAGACACACACCACACTCCGTCTGTGTAAACTCTCCAAACCCACACCACTCCCCGTCTGTGTAACCACTCATGACCCACACCACTCCCCGTCTGTGTAATCACTCCAGACCCACACCACTCCCCGTCTCTGTAACCACTCCAGACCCACACCACTCCCTCTCTCTGTAACCACTCCAGACCCACACCACTCCCCCTCTGTGTAACCACTCCAGACCCACACCACTCCCCGTCTGTGTAACCACTCCAGACCCACACCACTCCCTGTCCCTGTAACCACTCCAGCCCCAACCACTCCCTGTCTCTGTAACCACTCCAGACCCACACCACTCCCAATGTCAGTAACCTCTCCAGACCCACACCACTCCCCGTATGTGTTACCACTCCTGACCCACATCACCCCCCGTCTGTGTAACCACTCCAGACCCACACCACTCCCTGACTCTGTAACCACTCCAGACCCACACAACTCCCATTGTCGGTAACCTATCCACTCCCACACCGCTCCCCGTCTGTGTAACCACTCCAGACCCACACCACTCCCTGGCTGTGTAACCACTCCAAACCCACACCACTCCCTGGCTGTGTAACCACTCCAGTCCCACAACACTCCCCGTCTGTGTAACCACTCCAGACCCACACAACTCCCCATCTGTGTAACCACTCCAGACCCACACCACTCCCTGGCTGTGTAACCACTCCAGACCCACACCACACCCTGGCTGTGTAACCACTCCAGACCCACACCAAACCCCGTCTGTGTAACACTCCAGACACACACCACACTCCGTCTGAGTAAACACTCAAAACCCACACCACTCGCCGTCTGTGTAACCACTCCAGACCCACACCACTCCCATTGTCCGTAACCTCTCCAGACGCACTCCACTCCCCGTCTGTGTAACCACTCCAGACACACACCACTCCCCGTCTGTGTAACCACTCACGACCCACACCAATCCCTGTCTGTGTAACCACTCCAGACCCACACCACTCCCTGGCTCTGTAACCACTCCAGACCCACACCACTCCCTGGCTGTGTAACCACTCCAGACCCACAACACTCCCTGTCTGCGTAACCACTCCAGACCCACACCACTCCCCGTCTGTGTAATCACTCCAGACCCACACCACTTCCTCTCTCTGTAAACACTCCAGACCCACACCACTCCCCCTCTGTGTAACCACTCCAGACCCACACCACTCCCCGTCTGTGTAACCACTCCAGACCCACACCAGTCCCTGTCTCTGTAACCACTCCAGACCCACACAACTCCCATTGTCGGTAACCTCTCCAGTCCCACACCACTCCCTGTCTCTGTAACCTCTACTGACGCACACCACTCCCCGTCTGTGTAACACTCCAGCCACACACCACACTCCGTCTGAGTAAGCACTCCAGACCCACACCACGCCCCGTCTGTGTAACCACTCCAGACTCACACCAAACCCCGTCTGTGTAACCACTCCAGACCCACACCACTCCCCATCTGAGTAACCACTGCGGAACCACACTACTCCCCGTCTGTGTAACCACTACGGACCCACACCACACCCCGTCTCTGTAACCTCTACTGACGCACACCACTCCCCGTCTGTGTAACACTCCAGACACACACCACACTCCGTCTGTGTAAACACTCAAAACCCACACCACTCCCCGTCTGTGTAACCACTCCAGACCCGCACCACTCCCATTGTCGGTAACCTCTCCAGACCCACTCCACTCCCCGTCTGTGTAACCTCTCCAGACACACACCACTCCCCGTCTGTGTAACCACTCAAGACCCACACAAATCCCTGTCTGTGTAACAACTCATGACCCACACCACTCCCCGTCTGTGTAACCACTCCAGACCCACACCACTCCGTCTCTGTAACCACTCCAGACCCACAACACTCCCCGTGTGTAACCACTCCAGACCCACACCACTCCCCGTCTGTGTAACCACTCCAGACCCACACCACTCCGTCTCTGTAACCACTCCAGACCCACAACACTCCCCGTGTGTAACCACTCCAGACCCACACCACTCCCCGTCTGTGTAACCACTCCAGACCAACACAACTCCCCGTCTGTGTAACCACTCACGACCCACACCATTCCCTGTCTGTGTAAACACTCATGACCCACACCACTCCCAGTCTGTGTAACCACTCCAGACCCACACCACTCCGTCAGTGTAACCACTCCAGACCCACACCACTCCCTGTCTCTGTAAACAGTCCAGACCAACACCACTACCCGTCTGTGTAACCACTCCAGACCCACACCACTCCCCGTCTGTGTAACCACTCCAGACCCACACCACTCCCATTGTCGGTAACCTCTCCAGACCCACACCACTCCCCATCTCTGTAACCACTCCAGACCCACACCACTCCCCGTCTGTGTAACCACTCCAGATCCACACCAAACCCCGTCTGTGTAACACTCCAGACACACACCACACTCCGTCTCTGTAAACACTCCAAACCCACACCACTCCCCGTCTGTGTAACCACACATCACCCACACCACTCCTCGTCTGTGTAATCACTCCATACCCACACCACTCCCCGTCTGTGTAACCACTCCAGACCAACACCACTCCCCGTCTCTGTAACCACTCCAGACCCACAACACTCCCCGTGTGTAACCACTCCAGACCCACACCACTCCCCGTCTGTGTAACCACTCCAGACCCACACCACTCCGTCTCTGTAACCAGTCCAGACCAACACCACTACCCGTCTGTGTAACCACTCCAGACCCACTCCACTCCCTGTCTATGTAACACACTCCAGACCCACACCACTCCCTGTCTTTGTAACCACTCCAGACCCACACCACTCCCCTTCTGTGTAACCACTCCAGACCAACACAACTCCCCGTCTGTGTAACCACTCACGACCCACACCATTCCCTGTCTGTGTAAACACTCATGACCCACACCACTCCCCGTCTGTGGAACCACTCCAGACCCACACCACTCCGTCAGTGTAACCACTCCAGACCCACACCACTCCCTGTCTCTGTAAACAGTCCAGACCAACACCACTACCCGTCTGTGTAACCACTCCAGACCCACACCACTCCCCGTCTGTGTAACCACTCCAGACCCACACCACTCCCATTGTCGGTAACCTCTCCAGACCCACACCACTCCCCATCTCTGTAACCACTCCAGACCCACACCACTCCCCATCTGTGTAACCACTCCATATCCACACCAAACCCCGTCTGTGTAACACTCCAGACACACACCACACTCCGTCTCTGTAAACACTCCAAATCCACACCACTCCCCGTCTGTGTAACCACACATCACCCACACCACACCTCGTCTGTGTAATCACTCCATACCCACACCACTCCCCGTCTGTGTAACAACTCCAGACCAACACCAATCCCCGTCTCTGTAACCACTCCAGACCCACACCACTCCTTCCCTATGTAACCACTCCAGACCCACACCACTCCCCGTCTGTGTAACCACTCCAGACCCACACCACTCCCTGGCTGTGTAACCACTCCAGACCCACACCACTCCCCGTCAGTATAACCACTCCATACCCACACACCACACTCCGTCTGTGTAACCACTCCAGACCCACACCACGCCCCGTCTGTGTAACCATTCCAGACTCACACCAAACCCCGTCTGTGTAACACTCCAGACACACACCACACTCCGTCTGTGTAAACACTCGAAACCCACACCACTCCCCGTCTGTGTAACCACTCCAGACCCACACCACTCCCGGTCTATGTAATCACTCCAGACCCACACCACTCCCTGGCTGTGTAACCACTCCAGACCCACACCACTCCCTGGCTCTGTAACCACTCCAGACCCACACCACTCCCTGGCTGTGTAACCACTCCAGACCCACAACACTCCCTGTCTGCGTTACCACTCCAGACCCACACCAATCCCCGTCTGTGTAATCACTCCAGACCCACACCACTCCCTCTCTCTGTAAACACTCCAGACCCACACCACTCCCCCTCTGTGTAACCACTCCAGACCCACACCACTCCCATTGTCCGTAACCACTCCAGACACTCACCACTCCCCGTCTGTGTAACCACTCCAGACACACACCACTCCCCGTCTGTGTAACCAATCACGACCCACACCAATCCTCGTCTGTGTAACCACTCATGACCCACACCACTCCCCGTCTGTGTAACCACTCCAGACACACAACACTCTGTCAGTGTAACCACTCCAGACCCACACCACTCCGTCTCTGTAACCAGTCCAGACCAACACCACTACCCGTCTGTGTAACCACTCCAGACCCACACCACTCCCTGTCTGTGTAAACACTCATGACCCACACCACTCCCCGTCTGTGTAACCACTCCAGACTCACACCACTCCGTCAGTGTAAACACTCCAGACCCACACCACTCCCTGTCTCTGTAACCAGTCCAGACCAACACCACTACCCGTCTGTGTAACCACTCCAAACCCACACCACTCCCCGTCTGTGTAACCACTCCAGACCCACACCACTCCCATTGTCGGTAAACTCTCCAGACCCACACCACTCCCCATCTCTGTAACCACTCCAGACACTCACCACTCCCCGTCTGTGTAACCACACATCACCCACACCACTCCCCGTCTGTGTAATCAATCCATACCCACACCACTCCCCGTCTGTGTAATCAATCCATACCCACACCACTCCCCGTCTGTGTAACCACTCCAGACCAACACAACTCCCCGGCTCTGTAACCACTCCAGACCCACACCACTCCCTGTCTCTGTAACCACTCCAGACCCACACCACTCCCCGTCTGTGTAACCAATCCAGACCCACACCACTCCCTGGCTGTGTAACCAGTCCAGACCCACACCACTCCCTGTCTCTGTAACCACTCCAGACCCACACCACTCCTTGTCTATGTAACCACTCCAGACCCACACCACTCCCTGGCTGAGTAACCACTCCAGACCCACAACACTCCCCGTCTGTGTAACCACTCCAGACCCACACCAAACCACGTCTGTGTAACACTCCAGACACACACCACACTCCGTCTGTGTAAACTCTCCAAACCCACACCACTCCCCGTCTGTGTAACCACTCATGACCCACACCACTCCCCGTCTGTGTAATCACTCCAGACCCACACCACTCCCCGTCTCTGTAACCACTCCAGACCCACACCACTCCCTCTCTCTGTAACCACTCCAGACCCACACCACTCCCCCTCTGTGTAACCACTCCAGACCCACACCACTCCCCGTCTGTGTAACCACTCCAGACCCACACCACTCCCTGTCCCTGTAACCACTCCAGCCCCAACCACTCCCTGTCTCTGTAACCACTCCAGACCCACACCACTCCCAATGTCAGTAACCTCTCCAGACCCACACCACTCCCCGTATGTGTAACCACTCCTGACCCACATCACCCCCCGTCTGTGTAACCACTCCAGACCCACACCACTCCCTGACTCTGTAACCACTCCAGACCCACACAACTCCCATTGTCGGTAACCTATGCACTCCCACACCGCTCCCCGTCTGTGTAACCACTCCAGACCCACACCACTCCCTGGCTGTGTAACCACTCCAAACCCACACCACTCCCTGGCTGTGTAACCACTCCAGTCCCACAACACTCCCCGTCTGTGTAACCACTCCAGACCCACACAACTCCCCGTCTGTGTAACCACTCCAGACCCACACCACACCCTGGCTGTGTAACCACTCCAGACCCACACCAAACCCCGTCTGTGTAACACTCCAGACACACACCACACTCCGTCTGAGTAAACACTCAAAACCCACACCACTCGCCGTCTGTGTAACCACTCCAGACCCACACCACTCCCATTGTCCGTAACCTCTCCAGACGCACTCCACTCCCCGTCTGTGTAACCACTCCAGACACACACCACTCCCCGTCTGTGTAACCACTCACGACCCACACCAATCCCTGTCTGTGTAACCACTCCAGACCCACACCACTCCCTGGCTGTGTAACCACTCCAGACCCACAACACTCCCTGTCTGCGTAACCACTCCAGACCCACACCACTCCCCGTCTGTGTAATCACTCCAGACCCACACCACTTCCTCTCTCTGTAAACACTCCAGACCCACACCACTCCCCCTCTGTGTAACCACTCCAGACCCACACCACTCCCCGTCTGTGTAACCACTCCAGACCCACACCAGTCCCTGTCTCTGTAACCACTCCAGACCCACACAACTCCCATTGTCGGTAACCTCTCCAGTCCCACACCACTCCCTGTCTCTGTAACCTCTACTGACGCACACCACTCCCCGTCTGTGTAACACTCCAGACACACACCACACTCCGTCTGTGTAACCACTCCAGACCGACACCACACCCTGGCTGTGTAACAACTCCAGACCCACACTAAACCCCGTCTGTGTAACACTCCAGCCACACACCACACTCCGTCTGAGTAAGCACTCCAGACCCACACCACGCCCCGTCTGTGTAACCACTCCAGACTCACACCAAACCCCGTCTGTGTAACCACTCCAGACCCACACCACTCCCCATCTGAGTAACCACTGCGGAACCACACTACTCCCCGTCTGTGTAACCACTACGGACCCACACCACACCCCGTCTCTGTAACCTCTACTGACGCACACCACTCCCCGTCTGTGTAACACTCCAGACACACACCACACTCCGTCTGTGTAAACACTCAAAACCCACACCACTCCCCGTCTGTGTAACCACTCCAGACCCGCACCACTCCCATTGTCGGTAACCTCTCCAGACCCACTCCACTCCCCGTCTGTGTAACCACTCCAGACACACACCACTCCCCGTCTGTGTAACCACTCAAGACCCACACAAATCCCTGTCTGTGTAACAACTCATGACCCACACCACTCCCCGTCTGTGTAACCACTCCAGACCCACACCACTCCGTCTCTGTAACCACTCCAGACCCACAACACTCCCCGTGTGTAACCACTCCAGACCCACACCACTCCCCGTCTGTGTAACCACTCCAGACCCACACCACTCCGTCTCTGTAACCACTCCAGACCCACAACACTCCCCGTGTGTAACCACTCCAGACCCACACCACTCCCCGTCTGTGTAACCACTCCAGACCAACACAACTCCCCGTCTGTGTAACCACTCACGACCCACACCATTCCCTGTCTGTGTAAACACTCATGACCCACACCACTCCCAGTCTGTGTAACCACTCCAGACCCACACCACTCCGTCAGTGTAACCACTCCAGACCCACACCACTCCCTGTCTCTGTAAACAGTCCAGACCAACACCACTACCCGTCTGTGTAACCACTCCAGACCCACACCACTCCCCGTCTGTGTAACCACTCCAGACCCACACCACTCCCATTGTCGGTAACCTCTCCAGACCCACACCACTCCCCATCTCTGTAACCACTCCAGACCCACACCACTCCCCGTCTGTGTAACCACTCCAGATCCACACCAAACCCCGTCTGTGTAACACTCCAGACACACACCACACTCCGTCTCTGTAAACACTCCAAACCCACACCACTCCCCGTCTGTGTAACCACACATCACCCACACCACTCCTCGTCTGTGTAATCACTCCATACCCACACCACTCCCCGTCTGTGTAACCACTCCAGACCAACACCACTCCCCGTCTCTGTAACCACTCCAGACCCACAACACTCCCCGTGTGTAACCACTCCAGACCCACACCACTCCCCGTCTGTGTAACCACTCCAGACCCACACCACTCCGTCTCTGTAACCAGTCCAGACCAACACCACTACCCGTCTGTGTAACCACTCCAGACCCACTCCACTCCCTGTCTATGTAACACACTCCAGACCCACACCACTCCCTGTCTTTGTAACCACTCCAGACCCACACCACTCCCCTTCTGTGTAACCACTCCAGACCAACACAACTCCCCGTCTGTGTAACCACTCACGACCCACACCATTCCCTGTCTGTGTAAACACTCATGACCCACACCACTCCCCGTCTGTGGAACCACTCCAGACCCACACCACTCCGTCAGTGTAACCACTCCAGACCCACACCACTCCCTGTCTCTGTAAACAGTCCAGACCAACACCACTACCCGTCTGTGTAACCACTCCAGACCCACACCACTCCCCGTCTGTGTAACCACTCCAGACCCACACCACTCCCATTGTCGGTAACCTCTCCAGACCCACACCACTCCCCATCTCTGTAACCACTCCAGACCCACACCACTCCCCATCTGTGTAACCACTCCATATCCACACCAAACCCCGTCTGTGTAACACTCCAGACACACACCACACTCCGTCTCTGTAAACACTCCAAATCCACACCACTCCCCGTCTGTGTAACCACACATCACCCACACCACACCTCGTCTGTGTAATCACTCCATACCCACACCACTCCCCGTCTGTGTAACAACTCCAGACCAACACCAATCCCCGTCTCTGTAACCACTCCAGACCCACACCACTCCTTCCCTATGTAACCACTCCAGACCCACACCACTCCCCGTCTGTGTAACCACTCCAGACCCACACCACTCCCTGGCTGTGTAACCACTCCAGACCCACACCACTCCCCGTCAGTATAACCACTCCATACCCACACACCACACTCCGTCTGTGTAACCACTCCAGACCCACACCACGCCCCGTCTGTGTAACCACTCCAGACTCACACCAAACCCCGTCTGTGTAACACTCCAGACACACACCACACTCCGTCTGTGTAAACACTCGAAACCCACACCACTCCCCGTCTGTGTAACCACTCCAGACCCACACCACTCCCGGTCTGTGTAATCACTCCAGACCCACACCACTCCCTGGCTGTGTAACCACTCCAGACCCACACCACTCCCTGGCTCTGTAACCACTCCAGACCCACACCACTCCCTGGCTCTGTAACCACTCCAGACCCACACCACTCCCTGGCTGTGTAACCACTGCAGACCCACAACACTCCCTGTCTGCGTTACCACTCCAGACCCACACCAATCCCCGTCTGTGTAATCACTCCAGACCCACACCACTCCCTCTCTCTGTAAACACTCCAGACCCACACCACTCCCCCTCTGTGTAACCACTCCAGACCCACACCACTCCCATTGTCCGTAACCACTCCAGACACTCACCACTCCCCGTCTGTGTAACCACTCCAGACACACACCACTCCCCGTCTGTGTAACCAATCACGACCCACACCAATCCTCGTCTGTGTAACCACTCATGACCCACACCACTCCCCGTCTGTGTAACCACTCCAGACAAACAACACTCTGTCAGTGTAACCACTCCAGACCCACACCACTCCGTCTCTGTAACCAGTCCAGACCAACACCACTACCCGTCTGTGTAACCACTCCAGACCCACACCACTCCCTGTCTGTGTAAACACTCATGACCCACACCACTCCCCGTCTGTGTAACCACTCCAGACTCACACCACTCCGTCAGTGTAAACACTCCAGACCCACACCACTCCCTGTCTCTGTAACCAGTCCAGACCAACACCACTACCCGTCTGTGTAACCACTCCAAACCCACACCACTCCCCGTCTGTGTAACCACTCCAGACCCACACCACTCCCATTGTCGGTAAACTCTCCAGACCCACACCACTCCCCATCTCTGTAACCACTCCAGACACTCACCACTCCCCGTCTGTGTAACCACACATCACCCACACCACTCCCCGTCTGTGTAATCAATCCATACCCACACCACTCCCCGTCTGTGTAATCAATCCATACCCACACCACTCCCCGTCTGTGTAACCACTCCAGACCAACACAACTCCCCGGCTCTGTAACCACTCCAGACCCACACCACTCCCTGTCTCTGTAACCACTCCAGACCCACACCACTCCCCGTCTGTGTAACCAATCCAGACCCACACCACTCCCTGGCTGTGTAACCAGTCCAGACCCACACCACTCCCTGTCTCTGTAACCACTCCAGACCCACACCACTCCTTGTCTATGTAACCACTCCAGACCCACACCACTCCCTGGCTGAGTAACCACTCCAGACCCACAACACTCCCCGTCTGTGTAACCACTCCAGACCCACACCAAACCACGTCTGTGTAACACTCCAGACACACACCACACTCCGTCTGTGTAAACTCTCCAAACCCACACCACTCCCCGTCTGTGTAACCACTCATGACCCACACCACTCCCCGTCTGTGTAATCACTCCAGACCCACACCACTCCCCGTCTCTGTAACCACTCCAGACCCACACCACTCCCTCTCTCTGTAACCACTCCAGACCCACACCACTCCCCCTCTGTGTAACCACTCCAGACCCACACCACTCCCCGTCTGTGTAACCACTCCAGACCCACACCACTCCCTGTCCCTGTAACCACTCCAGCCCCAACCACTCCCTGTCTCTGTAACCACTCCAGACCCACACCACTCCCAATGTCAGTAACCTCTCCAGACCCACACCACTCCCCGTATGTGTAACCACTCCTGACCCACATCACCCCCCGTCTGTGTAACCACTCCAGACCCACACCACTCCCTGACTCTGTAACCACTCCAGACCCACACAACTCCCATTGTCGGTAACCTATCCACTCCCACACCGCTCCCCGTCTGTGTAACCACTCCAGACCCACACCACTCCCTGGCTGTGTAACCACTCCAAACCCACACCACTCCCTGGCTGTGTAACCACTCCAGTCCCACAACACTCCCCGTCTGTGTAACCACTCCAGACCCACACAACTCCCCGTCTGTGTAACCACTCCAGACCCACACCACACCCTGGCTGTGTAACCACTCCAGACCCACACCAAACCCCGTCTGTGTAACACTCCAGACACACACCACACTCCGTCTGAGTAAACACTCAAAACCCACACCACTCGCCGTCTGTGTAACCACTCCAGACCCACACCACTCCCATTGTCCGTAACCTCTCCAGACGCACTCCACTCCCCGTCTGTGTAACCACTCCAGACACACACCACTCCCCGTCTGTGTAACCACTCACGACCCACACCAATCCCTGTCTGTGTAACCACTCCAGACCCACACCACTCCCTGGCTGTGTAACCACTCCAGACCCACAACACTCCCTGTCTGCGTAACCACTCCAGACCCACACCACTCCCCGTCTGTGTAATCACTCCAGACCCACACCACTTCCTCTCTCTGTAAACACTCCAGACCCACACCACTCCCCCTCTGTGTAACCACTCCAGACCCACACCACTCCCCGTCTGTGTAACCACTCCAGACCCACACCAGTCCCTGTCTCTGTAACCACTCCAGACCCACACAACTCCCATTGTCGGTAACCTCTCCAGTCCCACACCACTCCCTGTCTCTGTAACCTCTACTGACGCACACCACTCCCCGTCTGTGTAACACTCCAGACACACACCACACTCCGTCTGTGTAACCACTCCAGACCGACACCACACCCTGGCTGTGTAACAACTCCAGACCCACACTAAACCCCGTCTGTGTAACACTCCAGCCACACACCACACTCCGTCTGAGTAAGCACTCCAGACCCACACCACGCCCCGTCTGTGTAACCACTCCAGACTCACACCAAACCCCGTCTGTGTAACCACTCCAGACCCACACCACTCCCCATCTGAGTAACCACTGCGGAACCACACTACTCCCCGTCTGTGTAACCACTACGGACCCACACCACACCCCGTCTCTGTAACCTCTACTGACGCACACCACTCCCCGTCTGTGTAACACTCCAGACACACACCACACTCCGTCTGTGTAAACACTCAAAACCCACACCACTCCCCGTCTGTGTAACCACTCCAGACCCGCACCACTCCCATTGTCGGTAACCTCTCCAGACCCACTCCACTTCCCGTCTGTGTAACCACTCCAGACACACACCACTCCCCGTCTGTGTAACCACTCAAGACCCACACAAATCCCTGTCTGTGTAACAACTCATGACCCACACCACTCCCCGTCTGTGTAACCACTCCAGACCCACACCACTCCGTCTCTGTAACCACTCCAGACCCACAACACTCCCCGTGTGTAACCACTCCAGACCCACACCACTCCCCGTCTGTGTAACCACTCCAGACCCACACCACTCCGTCTCTGTAACCAGTCCAGACCAACACCACTACCCGTCTGTGTAACCACTCCAGACCCACTCCACTCCCTGTCTATGTAACACACTCCAGACCAACACCACTCCCTGTCTCTGTAACCACTCCAGACCCACATCACTCCCCGTCTGTGTAACCACTCCAGACCAACACAACTCCCCGTCTGTGTAACCACTCACGACCCACACCATTCCCTGTCTGTGTAAACACTCATGACCCACACCACTCCCCGTCTGTGTAACCACTCCAGACCCACACCACTCCGTCAGTGTAACCACTCCAGACCCACACCACTCCCTGTCTCTGTAAACAGTCCAGACCAACACCACTACCCGTCTGTGTAACCACTCCAGACCCACACCACTCCCCGTCTGTGTAACCACTCCAGACCCACACCACTCCCATTGTCGGTAACCTCTCCAGACCCACACCACTCCCCATCTCTGTAACCACTCCAGACCCACACCACTCCCCGTCTGTGTAACCACTCCAGATCCACACCAAACCCCGTCTGTGTAACACTCCAGACACACACCACACTCCGTCTCTGTAAACACTCCAAACCCACACCACTCCCCGTCTGTGTAACCACACATCACCCACACCACTCCTCGTCTGTGTAATCACTCCATACCCACACCACTCCCCGTCTGTGTAACCACTCCAGACCAACACCACTCCCCGTCTGTGTAACCACTCCAGACCCACACCACTCCCAGGCTGTGTAACCACTCCAGACACACACCACTCCCCGGCTGTGTAACCACTCCAGTCCCACAACACTCCCCGTCTGTGTAACCACTCCAGACCCAAACAACTCCCCGTCTGTGTAACCACTCCAGACCCACACCACTCCCAGGCTGTGTAACCACTCCAGACCCACACTACACCCTGGCTGTGTAACCACTCCAGACGCACACCAAACCCCGTCTGTGTAACACTCCAGACACACACCACACTCCGTCTGTGTAAACATTCCAAACCCACACCACTCCCCGTCTGTGTAACCACTCCAGACCAACACCACTCCCCGTCTGTGTAACCACTCCAGACCCACACCACTCCCAGGCTGTGTAACCACTCCAGACCCACACCAATCCCCGTCTGTGTAACACTCCAGACACACACCACACTCCGTCTGTGTAAACATTCCAAACCCACACCACTCCCCGCCTGTGTAACCACTCCAGACGCACACCACACTCCGTCTGTGTAAGCACTCCAGACCCACACCACGCCCCGTCTGTGTAACCACTCCAGACTCACAACAAACCCCGTCTGTGTAACCACTACGGACCCACACCACACCCAGTCTCTGTAACCTCTACTGACGCACACCACTCCCCGTCTGTGTAACACTCCAGACACACACCACACTCCGTCTGTGTAAACACTCAAAACCCAAACCACTCCCCGTCTGTGTAACCACTCCAGACCTGCACCACTCCCATTGTCGGTAACCTCTCCAGACCCACTCCACTCCCCGTCTGTGTAACCACTCCAGACACACACAAATCCCTGTCTGTGTAACAACTCATGACCCACACCACTCCCCGTCTGTGTAACCACTCCAGACCCACACCACTCCGTCTCTGTAACCACTCCAGACCCACAACACTCCCCGTGTGTAACCACTCCAGACCCACACCACTCCCCGTCTGTGTAACCACTCCAGACCCACACCACTCCGTCTCTGTAACCAGTCCAGACCAACAGCACTACCCGTCTGTGTAACCACTCCAGACCCACTCCACTCCCTGTCTATGTAACACACTCCAGACCCACACCACTCCCTGTCTCTGTAACCACTCCAGACCCACACCACTCCCCTTCTGTGTAACCACTCCAGACCAACACAACTCCCCGTCTGTGTAACCACTCACGACCCACACCATTCCCTGTCTGTGTAAACACTCATGACCCAAACCACTCCCCGTCTGTGTAACCACTCCAGACCCACACCACTCCGTCAGTGTAACCACTCCAGACCCACACCACTCCCTGTCTCTGTAAACAGTCCAGACCAACACCACTACCCGTCTGTGTAACCACTCCAGACCCACACCACTCCCCGTCTGTGTAACCACTCCAGACCCACACCACTCCCATTGTCGGTAACCTCTCCAGACCCACACCACTCCCCATCTCTGTAACCACTCCAGACCCACACCACTCCCCATCTGTGTAACCACTCCATATCCACACCAAACCCCGTCTGTGTAACACTCCAGACACACACCACACTCCGTCTCTGTAAACACTCCAAATCCACACCACTCCCCGTCTGTGTAACCACACATCACCCACACCACTCCTCGTCTGTGTAATCACTCCATACCCACACCACTCCCCGTCTGTGTAACCACTCCAGACCAACACCACTCCCCGTCTCTGTAACCACTCCAGACCCACACCACACCCTGGCTGTGTAACCACTCCAGACCCACACCAAACCCCGTCTGTGTAACACTCCAGACACAAACCACACTCCGTCTGTGTAAGCACTCCAGACCCACACCACGCCCCGTCTGTGTAACCACTCCAGACTCAAACCAATCCCCGTCTATGTAACACTCAGACACACACCACAATCCGTCTGTGTAAACACACGAAACCCACACCACTCCCCGTCTGTGTAAGCACTCATGACCCACACCACTCCCCGGCTGTGTAACCACTCCAGACCCACAACACTCCCCGTCTGTGTAACCACTCCAGACCCACACCACTCCCCGTCTGTGTAATCACTCCAGACCCACACCACTCCCTAGCTGTGTAACCACTCCAGACCCACACCACTCCCTGGCTCTGTAACCACTCCAGACCCACACCACTCCCTGGCTGTGTAACCACTCCAGACCCACACCACTCCCTGGCTGTGTAAGCACTCCAGACCCACAACACTCCCTGTCTGCGTAACCACTCCAGACCCACACCACTCCCCGTCTGTGTAATCACTCCAGACCCACACCACTCCCTCTCTCTGTAAACACTCCAGACCCACACCACTCCCCCTCTGTGTAACCACTCCAGACCCACACCACTCCCCGTCTGTGTAACCACTCCGGACCCACACCACTCCCCGTCTGTGTAACCACTACGGACCCAAACCATACCCCGTCTCTGTAACCTCTACTGACCCACACCACTCCCCGTCTGTAAAACCACTCCAGACCCACACCACTCCCTGTCTCTGTAACCACTCCAGACCCACACCATTCCCTGTCTGTGGAACCACTCCAGACCAACACCACTCCCTGTCTCTGTAACCACTCCAGACCAACACCACTCCATGTCTGTGTAAACACTACAAACCCACACCACTCCCCGTCTGTGTAACCACTCATGACCCACACCACTCCCCGTCTGTGAAATCACTCCAGACCCACACCACTCCCCGTCTCTGTAACCACTCCAGACACACACCACTCCCTCTCTCTGTAACCACTCCAGACCCACAACACTCCCCCTCTGTGTAACCACTCCAGACCCAAACCACTCCCCGTCTTTGTAACCACTCCAGACCCACACCACTCCCTGTCTCTGTAACCACTCCTGCCCCAACCACTCCCTGTCTCTGTAACCACTCCAGACCCACACCACTCCCAATGTCGGTAACCTCTCCAGACCCACACAACTCCCCGTCTGTGTAACCACTCCTGACCCACATCACCCCCCGTCTGTGTAACCACTCCAGACCCACACAACCCCCATTTTCGGTAACCTCTCCAGAACCAAACCACTCCCCGTCTGTGTAACCACTCCAGACCCACACCACTCCCCGTCTGTGTAACCACTCCAGACCCACACCACTCCGTCAGTGTAATCACTCCAGACCCACACCACTCCCTGTCTCTGTAAACAGTCCAGACCAACACCACTACCCGTCTGTGTAACCACTCCAGACCCACACCACTCCCCGTCTGTGTAACCACTCCAGACCCACACCACTCCCATTTTCGGTAACAGCTCCAGACCCAAACCACTCCCCATCTCTGTAACCACTCCAGACCCACACCACTCCCCGTCTGTGTAACCACTCCAGATCCACACCAAACCCCGTCTGTGTAACACACCAGACACACACCACACTCCGTCTCTGTAAACACTCCAAACCCACACCACTCCCCGTCTGTGTAACCACACATCACCCACACCACTCCTCGTCTGTGTAATCACTCCATACCCACACCACTCCCCGTCTGTGTAACCACTCCAGACCAACACCACTCCCCGTCTCTGTAACCACACCAGACCCACACCACTCCTTCCCTATGTAACCACTCCAGACCCACACCACTCCCCGTCTGTGTAACCACTCCAGACCCACACCACTCCCTGGCTGTGTAACCACTCCAGACCCACACCACTCCCCGTCAGTGTAACCACTCCAGACCCACACAACTCCCCGTCTGTGTAACCACTCCAGACCCACACCACTCCCAGGCTGTGTAACCACTCCAGACCCACACCACACCCTGGCTGTGTAACCACTCCAGACCCACACCAAACCCCGTCTGTGTAACACTCCAGACACAAACCACACTCCGTCTGTGTAAGCACTCCAGACCCACACCACGCCCCGTCTGTGTAACCACTCCAGACTCACACCAATCCCCGTCTATGTAACACTCCAGACACACACCACTCCCTCTCTCTGTAAACACTCCAGACCCACACCACTCCCCCTCTGTGTAACCACTCCAGACCCACACCACTCCCCGTCTGTGTAACCACTCCGGACCCACACCACTCCCCGTCTGTGTAACCACTACGGACCCAAACCATACCCCATCTCTGTAACCTCTACTGACCCACACCACTCCCCGTCTGTAAAACCACTCCAGACCCACACCACTCCCTGTCTCTGTAACCACTCCAGACCCACACCATTCCCTGTCTGTGGAACCACTCCAGACCAACACCACTCCCTGCCTCTGTAACCACTCCAGACCAACACCACTCCATGTCTGTGTAAACACTACAAACCCACACCACTCCCCGTCTGTGTAACCACTCACGACCCACACCAATCCCTGTCTGTGTAACCACTCCAGACCCACACCACTCCCTGGCTGTGTAACCACTCCAGACCCACAACACTCCCTGTCTGCGTAACCACTCCAGACCCACACCACTCCCCGTCTGTGTAATCACTCCAGACCCACACCACTTCCTCTCTCTGTAAACACTCCAGACCCACACCACTCCCCCTCTGTGTAACCACTCCAGACCCACACCACTCCCCGTCTGTGTAACCACTCCAGACCCACACCAGTCCCTGTCTCTGTAACCACTCCAGACCCACACAACTCCCATTGTCGGTAACCTCTCCAGTCCCACACCACTCCCTGTCTCTGTAACCTCTACTGACGCACACCACTCCCCGTCTGTGTAACACTCCAGACACACACCACACTCCGTCTGTGTAACCACTCCAGACCGACACCACACCCTGGCTGTGTAACAACTCCAGACCCACACTAAACCCCGTCTGTGTAACACTCCAGCCACACACCACACTCCGTCTGAGTAAGCACTCCAGACCCACACCACGCCCCGTCTGTGTAACCACTCCAGACTCACACCAAACCCCGTCTGTGTAACCACTCCAGACCCACACCACTCCCCATCTGAGTAACCACTGCGGAACCACACTACTCCCCGTCTGTGTAACCACTACGGACCCACACCACACCCCGTCTCTGTAACCTCTACTGACGCACACCACTCCCCGTCTGTGTAACACTCCAGACACACACCACACTCCGTCTGTGTAAACACTCAAAACCCACACCACTCCCCGTCTGTGTAACCACTCCAGACCCGCACCACTCCCATTGTCGGTAACCTCTCCAGACCCACTCCACTCCCCGTCTGTGTAACCACTCCAGACACACACCACTCCCCGTCTGTGTAACCACTCAAGACCCACACAAATCCCTGTCTGTGTAACAACTCATGACCCACACCACTCCCCGTCTGTGTAACCACTCCAGACCCACACCACTCCGTCTCTGTAACCACTCCAGACCCACAACACTCCCCGTGTGTAACCACTCCAGACCCACACCACTCCCCGTCTGTGTAACCACTCCAGACCCACACCACTCCGTCTCTGTAACCAGTCCAGACCAACACCACTCCCCGTCTGTGTAACCACTCCAGACCCACACCACTCCGTCTCTGTAACCAGTCCAGACCAACACCACTACCCGTCTGTGTAACCACTCCAGACCCACTCCACTCCCTGTCTATGTAACACACTCCAGACCAACACCACTCCCTGTCTCTGTAACCACTCCAGACCCACATCACTCCCCGTCTGTGTAACCACTCCAGACCAACACAACTCCCCGTCTGTGTAACCACTCACGACCCACACCATTCCCTGTCTGTGTAAACACTCATGACCCACACCACTCCCCGTCTGTGTAACCACTCCAGACCCACACCACTCCGTCAGTGTAACCACTCCAGACCCACACCACTCCCTGTCTCTGTAAACAGTCCAGACCAACACCACTACCCGTCTGTGTAACCACTCCAGACCCACACCACTCCCCGTCTGTGTAACCACTCCAGACCCACACCACTCCCATTGTCGGTAACCTCTCCAGACCCACACCACTCCCCATCTCTGTAACCACTCCAGACCCACACCACTCCCCGTCTGTGTAACCACTCCAGATCCACACCAAACCCCGTCTGTGTAACACTCCAGACACACACCACACTCCGTCTCTGTAAACACTCCAAACCCACACCACTCCCCGTCTGTGTAACCACACATCACCCACACCACTCCTCGTCTGTGTAATCACTCCATACCCACACCACTCCCCGTCTGTGTAACCACTCCAGACCAACACCACTCCCCGTCTGTGTAACCACTCCAGACCCACACCACTCCCAGGCTGTGTAACCACTCCAGACACACACCACTCCCCGGCTGTGTAACCACTCCAGTCCCACAACACTCCCCGTCTGTGTAACCACTCCAGACCCAAACAACTCCCCGTCTGTGTAACCACTCCAGACCCACACCACTCCCAGGCTGTGTAACCACTCCAGACCCACACTACACCCTGGCTGTGTAACCACTCCAGACGCACACCAAACCCCGTCTGTGTAACACTCCAGACACACACCACACTCCGTCTGTGTAAACATTCCAAACCCACACCACTCCCCGTCTGTGTAACCACTCCAGACCAACACCACTCCCCGTCTGTGTAACCACTCCAGACCCACACCACTCCCAGGCTGTGTAACCACTCCAGACCCACACCAATCCCCGTCTGTGTAACACTCCAGACACACACCACACTCCGTCTGTGTAAACATTCCAAACCCACACCACTCCCCGCCTGTGTAACCACTCCAGACGCACACCACACTCCGTCTGTGTAAGCACTCCAGACCCACACCACGCCCCGTCTGTGTAACCACTCCAGACTCACAACAAACCCCGTCTGTGTAACCACTCCAGACCCACACCACTCCCCATCTGAGTAACCACTGCGGAACCACACTACTCCCCGTCTGTGTAACCACTACGGACCCACACCACACCCAGTCTCTGTAACCTCTACTGACGCACACCACTCCCCGTCTGTGTAACACTCCAGACACACACCACACTCCGTCTGTGTAAACACTCAAAACCCAAACCACTCCCCGTCTGTGTAACCACTCCAGACCTGCACCACTCCCATTGTCGGTAACCTCTCCAGACCCACTCCACTCCCCGTCTGTGTAACCACTCCAGACACACACAAATCCCTGTCTGTGTAACAACTCATGACCCACACCACTCCCCGTCTGTGTAACCACTCCAGACCCACACCACTCCGTCTCTGTAACCACTCCAGACCCACAACACTCCCCGTGTGTAACCACTCCAGACCCACACCACTCCCCGTCTGTGTAACCACTCCAGACCCACACCACTCCGTCTCTGTAACCAGTCCAGACCAACAGCACTACCCGTCTGTGTAACCACTCCAGACCCACTCCACTCCCTGTCTATGTAACACACTCCAGACCCACACCACTCCCTGTCTCTGTAACCACTCCAGACCCACACCACTCCCCTTCTGTGTAACCACTCCAGACCAACACAACTCCCCGTCTGTGTAACCACTCACGACCCACACCATTCCCTGTCTGTGTAAACACTCATGACCCAAACCACTCCCCGTCTGTGTAACCACTCCAGACCCACACCACTCCGTCAGTGTAACCACTCCAGACCCACACCACTCCCTGTCTCTGTAAACAGTCCAGACCAACACCACTACCCGTCTGTGTAACCACTCCAGACCCACACCACTCCCCGTCTGTGTAACCACTCCAGACCCACACCACTCCCATTGTCGGTAACCTCTCCAGACCCACACCACTCCCCATCTCTGTAACCACTCCAGACCCACACCACTCCCCATCTGTGTAACCACTCCATATCCACACCAAACCCCGTCTGTGTAACACTCCAGACACACACCACACTCCGTCTCTGTAAACACTCCAAATCCACACCACTCCCCGTCTGTGTAACCACACATCACCCACACCACTCCTCGTCTGTGTAATCACTCCATACCCACACCACTCCCCGTCTGTGTAACCACTCCAGACCAACACCACTCCCCGTCTCTGTAACCACTCCAGACCCACACCACACCCTGGCTGTGTAACCACTCCAGACCCACACCAAACCCCGTCTGTGTAACACTCCAGACACAAACCACACTCCGTCTGTGTAAGCACTCCAGACCCACACCACGCCCCGTCTGTGTAACCACTCCAGACTCAAACCAATCCCCGTCTATGTAACACTCAGACACACACCACAATCCGTCTGTGTAAACACACGAAACCCACACCACTCCCCGTCTGTGTAAGCACTCATGACCCACACCACTCCCCGGCTGTGTAACCACTCCAGACCCACAACACTCCCCGTCTGTGTAACCACTCCAGACCCACACCACTCCCCGTCTGTGTAATCACTCCAGACCCACACCACTCCCTAGCTGTGTAACCACTCCAGACCCACACCACTCCCTGGCTCTGTAACCACTCCAGACCCACACCACTCCCTGGCTGTGTAACCACTCCAGACCCACACCACTCCCTGGCTGTGTAAGCACTCCAGACCCACAACACTCCCTGTCTGCGTGACCACTCCAGACCCACACCACTCCCCGTCTGTGTAATCACTCCAGACCCACACCACTCCCTCTCTCTGTAAACACTCCAGACCCACACCACTCCCCCTCTGTGTAACCACTCCAGACCCACACCACTCCCCGTCTGTGTAACCACTCCGGACCCACACCACTCCCCGTCTGTGTAACCACTACGGACCCAAACCATACCCCGTCTCTGTAACCTCTACTGACCCACACCACTCCCCGTCTGTAAAACCACTCCAGACCCACACCACTCCCTGTCTCTGTAACCACTCCAGACCCACACCATTCCCTGTCTGTGGAACCACTCCAGACCAACACCACTCCCTGTCTCTGTAACCACTCCAGACCAACACCACTCCATGTCTGTGTAAACACTACAAACCCACACCACTCCCCGTCTGTGTAACCACTCATGACCCACACCACTCCCCGTCTGTGAAATCACTCCAGACCCACACCACTCCCCGTCTCTGTAACCACTCCAGACACACACCACTCCCTCTCTCTGTAACCACTCCAGACCCACAACACTCCCCCTCTGTGTAACCACTCCAGACCCAAACCACTCCCCGTCTTTGTAACCACTCCAGACCCACACCACTCCCTGTCTCTGTAACCACTCCTGCCCCAACCACTCCCTGTCTCTGTAACCACTCCAGACCCACACCACTCCCAATGTCGGTAACCTCTCCAGACCCACACAACTCCCCGTCTGTGTAACCACTCCTGACCCACATCACCCCCCGTCTGTGTAACCACTCCAGACCCACACAACCCCCATTTTCGGTAACCTCTCCAGAACCAAACCACTCCCCGTCTGTGTAACCACTCCAGACCCACACCACTCCCCGTCTGTGTAACCACTCCAGACCCACACCACTCCGTCAGTGTAATCACTCCAGACCCACACCACTCCCTGTCTCTGTAAACAGTCCAGACCAACACCACTACCCGTCTGTGTAACCACTCCAGACCCACACCACTCCCCGTCTGTGTAACCACTCCAGACCCACACCACTCCCATTTTCGGTAACAGCTCCAGACCCAAACCACTCCCCATCTCTGTAACCACTCCAGACCCACACCACTCCCCGTCTGTGTAACCACTCCAGATCCACACCAAACCCCGTCTGTGTAACACACCAGACACACACCACACTCCGTCTCTGTAAACACTCCAAACCCACACCACTCCCCGTCTGTGTAACCACACATCACCCACACCACTCCTCGTCTGTGTAATCACTCCATACCCACACCACTCCCCGTCTGTGTAACCACTCCAGACCAACACCACTCCCCGTCTCTGTAACCACACCAGACCCACACCACTCCTTCCCTATGTAACCACTCCAGACCCACACCACTCCCCGTCTGTGTAACCACTCCAGACCCACACCACTCCCTGGCTGTGTAACCACTCCAGACCCACACCACTCCCCGTCAGTGTAACCACTCCAGACCCACACAACTCCCCGTCTGTGTAACCACTCCAGACCCACACCACTCCCAGGCTGTGTAACCACTCCAGACCCACACCACACCCTGGCTGTGTAACCACTCCAGACCCACACCAAACCCCGTCTGTGTAACACTCCAGACACAAACCACACTCCGTCTGTGTAAGCACTCCAGACCCACACCACGCCCCGTCTGTGTAACCACTCCAGACTCACACCAATCCCCGTCTATGTAACACTCCAGACACACACCACTCCCTCTCTCTGTAAACACTCCAGACCCACACCACTCCCCCTCTGTGTAACCACTCCAGACCCACACCACTCCCCGTCTGTGTAACCACTCCGGACCCACACCACTCCCCGTCTGTGTAACCACTACGGACCCAAACCATACCCCATCTCTGTAACCTCTACTGACCCACACCACTCCCCGTCTGTAAAACCACTCCAGACCCACACCACTCCCTGTCTCTGTAACCACTCCAGACCCACACCATTCCCTGTCTGTGGAACCACTCCAGACCAACACCACTCCCTGCCTCTGTAACCACTCCAGACCAACACCACTCCATGTCTGTGTAAACACTACAAACCCACACCACTCCCCGTCTGTGTAACCACTCATGACCCACACCACTCCCCGTCTGTGAAATCACTCCAGACCCACACCACTCCCCGTCTCTGTAACCACTCCAGACACACACCACTCCCTCTCTCTGTAACCACTCCAGACCCACACCACTCCCCCTCTGTGTAACCACTCCAGACCCAAACCACTCCCCGTCTTTGTAACCACTCCAGACCCACACCACTCCCTGTCTCTGTAACCACTCCTGCCCCAACCACTCCCTGTCTCTGTAACCACTCCAGACCCACACCACTCCCAATGTCGGTAACCTCTCCAGACCCACACAACTCCCCGTCTGTGTAACCACTCCTGACCCACATCACCCCCCGTCTGTGTAACCACTCCAGACCCACACAACCCCCATTTTCGGTAACCTCTCCAGAACCAAACCACTCCCCGTCTGTGTAACCACACATCACCCACACCACTCCTCGTCTGTGTAATCACTCCATACCCACACTACTCCCCGTCTGTGTAACCACTCCAGACCAACACCACTCCCTGTCTCTGTAACCACTCCAGACCCACACCACTCCCCGTCTGTGTAACCACTCCAGACCCACTCCACTCCCTGGCTGTGTAACCCCTCCAGACCCACACCACTCCCCGGCTGTGTAACCACTCCAGTCCCACAACACTCCCCGTCTGTGTAACCACTCCAGACCCACACAACTCCCCGTCTGTGCAACCACTCCAGACCCACACCACTCCCAGGCTGTGTAACCACTCCAGACCCACACCAAACCCCGTCTGTGTAACACTCCAGACACACACCACACTCCGTCTGTGTAAGCACTCCAGACCCACACCACGCCCCGTCTGTGTAACCACTCCAGACTCACACCAAACCCCGTCTGTGTAACACTCCAGACACACACCACACTCCGTCTGTGTAAACACTCGAAACCCACACCACTCCCCGTCTGTGTAAGCACTCATGACCCACACCACTCCCTGGCTCTGTAACCACTCCAGACACACAACACTCCCCGTCTGTGTAACCACTCCAGACCCACACCACTCCCCGTCTGTGTAATCACTCCAGACCCACACCACTCCCTGGCTGTGTAACCACTCCAGACCCACACCACTCCCTGGCTCTGTAACCACTCCAGACCCACACCACTCCCCGTCTGTGTAATCACTCCAGACCCACACCACTCCCTCTCTCTGTAAACACTCCAGACCCACACCACTCCCCCTCTGTGTAACCACTCCAGACCCACACCACTCCCCGTCTGTGTAACCACTCCGGACCCACACCACTCCCCGTCTGTGTAACCACTACGGACCCAAACCATACCCCGTCTCTGTAACCTCTACTGACCCACACCACTCCCCGTCTGTAAAACCACTCCAGACCCACACCACTCCCTGTCTCTGTAACCACTCCAGACCCACACCATTCCCTGTCTGTGGAACCACTCCAGACCAACACCACTCCCTGTCTCTGTAACCACTCCAGACCAACACCACTCCATGTCTGTGTAAACACTACAAACCCACACCACTCCCCGTCTGTGTAACCACTCATGACCCACACCACTCCCCGTCTGTGAAATCACTCCAGACCCACACCACTCCCCGTCTCTGTAACCACTCCAGACACACACCACTCCCTCTCTCTGTAACCACTCCAGACCCACAACACTCCCCCTCTGTGTAACCACTCCAGACCCAAACCACTCCCCGTCTTTGTAACCACTCCAGACCCACACCACTCCCTGTCTCTGTAACCACTCCTGCCCCAACCACTCCCTGTCTCTGTAACCACTCCAGACCCACACCACTCCCAATGTCGGTAACCTCTCCAGACCCACACAACTCCCAGTCTGTGTAACCACTCCTGACCCACATCACCCCCCGTCTGTGTAACCACTCCAGACCCACACAACCCCCATTTTCGGTAACCTCTCCAGAACCAAACCACTCCCCGTCTGTGTAACCACTCCAGACCCACACCACTCCCCGTCTGTGTAACCACTCCAGACCCACACCACTCCGTCAGTGTAATCACTCCAGACCCACACCACTCCCTGTCTCTGTAAACAGTCCAGACCAACACCACTACCCGTCTGTGTAACCACTCCAGACCCACACCACTCCCCGTCTGTGTAACCACTCCAGACCCACACCACTCCCATTTTCGGTAACAGCTCCAGACCCAAACCACTCCCCATCTCTGTAACCACTCCAGACCCACACCACTCCCCGTCTGTGTAACCACTCCAGATCCACACCAAACCCCGTCTGTGTAACACACCAGACACACACCACACTCCGTCTCTGTAAACACTCCAAACCCACACCACTCCCCGTCTGTGTAACCACACATCACCCACACCACTCCTCGTCTGTGTAATCACTCCATACCCACACCACTCCCCGTCTGTGTAACCACTCCAGACCAACACCACTCCCCGTCTCTGTAACCACACCAGACCCACACCACTCCTTCCCTATGTAACCACTCCAGACCCACACCACTCCCCGTCTGTGTAACCACTCCAGACCCACACCACTCCCTGGCTGTGTAACCACTCCAGACCCACACCACTCCCCGTCAGTGTAACCACTCCAGACCCACACCACTCCCCCTCTGTATAACCACTCCAGACCCACACCACTCCCAGGCTGTGTAACCACTCCAGACCCACACCACACCCTGGCTGTGTAACCACTCCAGACCCACACCAAACCCCGTCTGTGTAACACTCCAGACACAAACCACACTCTGTCTGTGTAAGCACTCCAGACCCACACCACGCCCCGTCTGTGTAACCACTCCAGACTCACACCAATCCCCGTCTATGTAACACTCCAGACACACACCACTCCCTCTCTCTGTAAACACTCCAGACCCACACCACTCCCCCTCTGTGTAACCACTCCAGACCCACACCACTCCCCGTCTGTGTAACCACTCCGGACCCACACCACTCCCCGTCTGTGTAACCACTACGGACCCAAACCATACCCCATCTCTGTAACCTCTACTGACCCACACCACTCCCCGTCTGTAAAACCACTCCAGACCCACACCACTCCCTGTCTCTGTAACCACTCCAGACCCACACCATTCCCTGTCTGTGGAACCACTCCAGACCAACACCACTCCCTGCCTCTGTAACCACTCCAGACCAACACCACTCCATGTCTGTGTAAACACTACAAACCCACACCACTCCCCGTCTGTGTAACCACTCATGACCCACACCACTCCCCGTCTGTGAAATCACTCCAGACCCACACCACTCCCCATCTCTGTAACCACTCCAGACACACACCACTCCCTCTCTCTGTAACCACTCCAGACCCACACCACTCCCCCTCTGTGTAACCACTCCAGACCCAAACCACTCCCCGTCTTTGTAACCACTCCAGACCCACACCACTCCCTGTCTCTGTAACCACTCCTGCCCCAACCACTCCCTGTCTCTGTAACCACTCCAGACCCACACCACTCCCAATGTCGGTAACCTCTCCAGACCCACACAACTCCCCGTCTGTGTAACCACTCCTGACCCACATCACCCCCCGTCTGTGTAACCACTCCAGACCCACACAACCCCCATTTTCGGTAACCTCTCCAGAACCAAACCACTCCCCGTCTGTGTAACCACACATCACCCACACCACTCCTCGTCTGTGTAATCACTCCATACCCACACTACTCCCCGTCTGTGTAACCACTCCAGACCAACACCACTCCCTGTCTCTGTAACCACTCCAGACCCACACCACACCCCGTCTGTGTAACCACTCCAGACCCACTCCACTCCCTGGCTGTGTAACCCCTCCAGACCCACACCACTCCCAGTCTGTGTAACCACTCCAGACCCACTCCACTCCCTGGCTGTGTAACCCCTCCAGACCCACACCACTCCCCGGCTGTGTAACCACTCCAGTCCCACAACACTCCCCGTCTGTGTAACCACTCCAGACCCACACAACTCCCCGTCTGTGTAACCACTCCAGACCCACACCACTCCCAGGCTGTGTAACCACTCCAGACCCACACCAAACCCCGTCTGTGTAACACTCCAGACACACACCACACTCCGTCTGTGTAAGCACTCCAGACCCACACCACGCCCCGTCTGTGTAACCACTCCAGACTCACACCAAACCCCGTCTGTGTAACACTCCAGACACACACCACACTCCGTCTGTGTAAACACTCGAAACCCACACCACTCCCCGTCTGTATAAGCACTCATGACCCACACCACTCCCTGGCTCTGTAACCACTCCAGACACACAACACTCCCCGTCTGTGTAACCACTCCAGACCCACACCACTCCCCGTCTGTGTAATCACTCCAGACCCACACCACTCCCTGGCTGTGTAACCACTCCAGACCCACACCACTCCCTGGCTCTGTAACCACTCCAGACCCACACCACTCCCTGGCTCTGTAACCACTCCAGACCCACACCACTCCCTGGCTCTGTAACCACTCCAGACCCACACCACTCCCTGGCTGTGTAACCACTCCAGACCCACAACACTCCCTGTCTGCGTTACCACTCCAGACCCACACCACTCCCCGTCTGTGTAATCACTCCAGACCCACACCACTCCCTCTCTCTGAAAACACTCCAGACCCACACCACTCCCCCTCTGTGTAACCACTCCAGACCCACACCACTCCCATTGTCCGTAACCTCTCCAGACCCACTCCACTCCCCGTCTGTGTAACCACTCCAGACACACACCACTCCCCGTCTGTGTAACCAATCACGACCCACACCAATCCTCGTCTGTGTAACCACTCATGACCCACACCACTCCCCGTCTGTGTAACCACTCCAGACACACAACACTCTGTCAGTGTAACCACTCCAGACCCACACCACTCCGTCTCTGTAACCAGTCCAGACCAACACCACTACCCGTCTGTGTAACCACTCCAGACCCACACCACTCCCTGTCTGTGTAAACACTCATGACCCACACCACTCCCCGTCTGTGTAACCACTCCAGACTCACACCACTCCGTCAGTGTAAACACTCCAGACCCACACCACTCCCATTGTCGGTAACCTCTCCAGACCCACACCACTCCCCATCTCTGTAACCACTCCAGACACTCACCACTCCCCGTCTGTGTAACCACACATCACCCACACCACTCCCCGTCTGTGTAATCAATCCATACCCACACCACTCCCCGTCTGTGTAATCAATCCATGCCCACACCACTCCCCGTCTGTGTAACCACTCCAGACCAACACAACTCCCCGGCTCTGTAACCACTCCAGACCCACACCACTCCCTGTCTCTGTAACCACTCCAGACCCACACCACTCCCCGTCTGTGTAACCACTCCAGACCCACACCACTCCCTGGCTGTGTAACCAGTCCAGACCCACACCACTCCCTGTCTCTGTAACCACTCCAGACCCACACCACTCCTTGTCTATGTAACCACTCCAGACCCACACCACTCCCTGGCTGTGTAACCACTCCAGACCCACACCACTCCCTGTCTCTGTAACCACTCCTGCCCCAACCACTCCCTGTCTCTGTAACCACTCCAGACCCACACCACTCCCAATGTCGGTAACCTCTCCAGACCCACACAACTCCCCGTCTGTGTAACCACTCCTGACCCACATCACCCCCCGTCTGTGTAACCACTCCAGACCCACACAACCCCCATTTTCGGTAACCTCTCCAGAACCAAACCACTCCCCGTCTGTGTAACCACTCCAGACCCACACCACTCCCCGTCTGTGTAACCACTCCAGACCCACACCACTCCGTCAGTGTAACCACTCCAGACCCACACCACTCCCTGTCTCTGTAAACAGTCCAGACCAACACCACTACCCGTCTGTGTAACCACCCCAGACCCACAAAACTCCCCGTCTGTGTAACCACTCCAGACCCACACCACTCCCATTGTCGGTAACCGCTCCAGACCCATACCACTCCCCATCTCTGTAACCACTCCAGACCCACACCACTCCCCATCTGTGTAACCACTCCAGATCCACACCAATCCCCGTCTGTGTAACACTCCAGACACACACCACACTCCGTCTCTGTAAACACTCCAAACCCACACCACTCCCCGTCTGTGTAACCACACATCACCCACACCACTCCTCGTCTGTGTAATCACTCCATACCCACACCACTCCCCGTCTGTGTAACCACTCCAGACCAACACCACTCCCTGTCTCTGTAACCACTCCAGACCCACACCACTCCCCGTCTGTGTAACCACTCCAGACCCACTCCACTCCCTGGCTGTGTAACCCCTCCAGACCCACACCACTCCCCGGCTGTGTAACCACTCCAGTCCCACAACACTCCCCGTCTGTGTAACCACTCCAGACCCACACCACTCCCTCTCTCTGTAAACACTCCAGACCCACACCACTCCCCCTCTGTGTAACCACTCCAGACCCACACCACTCCCCGTCTGTGTAACCACTCCGGACCCACACCACTCCCCGTCTGTGTAACCACTACGGACCCAAACCATACCCCATCTCTGTAACCTCTACTGACCCACACCACTCCCCGTCTGTAAAACCACTCCAGACCCACACCACTCCCTGTCTCTGTAACCACTCCAGACCCACACCATTCCCTGTCTGTGGAACCACTCCAGACCAACACCACTCCCTGTCTCTGTAACCACTCCAGACCAACACCACTCCATGTCTGTGTAAACACTACAAACCCACACCACTCCCCGTCTGTGTAACCACTCATGACCCACACCACTCCCCGTCTGTGAAATCACTCCAGACCCACACCACTCCCCGTCTCTGTAACCACTCCAGACACACACCACTCCCTCTCTCTGTAACCACTCCAGACCCACACCACTCCCCCTCTGTGTAACCACTCCAGACCCAAACCACTCCCCGTCTTTGTAACCACTCCAGACCCACACCACTCCCTGTCTCTGTAACCACTCCTGCCCCAACCACTCCCTGTCTCTGTAACCACTCCAGACCCACACCACTCCCAATGTCGGTAACCTCTCCAGACCCACACAACTCCCCGTCTGTGTAACCACTCCTGACCCACATCACCCCCCGTCTGTGTAACCACTCCAGACCCACACAACCCCCATTTTCGGTAACCTCTCCAGAACCAAACCACTCCCCGTCTGTGTAACCACACATCACCCACACCACTCCTCGTCTGTGTAATCACTCCATACCCACACCACTCCCCGTCTGTGTAACCACTCCAGACCAACACCACTCCCTGTCTCTGTAACCACTCCAGACCCACACCACTCCCCGTCTGTGTAACCACTCCAGACCCACTCCACTCCCTGGCTGTGTAACCCCTCCAGACCCACACCACTCCCCGGCTGTGTAACCACTCCAGTCCCACAACACTCCCCGTCTGTGTAACCACTCCAGACCCACACAACTCCCCGTCTGTGTAACCACTCCAGACCCACACCACTCCCAGGCTGTGTAACCACTCCAGACCCACACCAAACCCCGTCTGTGTAACACTCCAGACACACACCACACTCCGTCTGTGAAAGCACTCCAGACCCACACCACGCCCCGTCTGTGTAACCACTCCAGACTCACACCAAACCCCGTCTGTGTAACACTCCAGACACACACCACACTCCGTCTGTGTAAACACTCGAAACCCACACCACTCCCCGTCTGTGTAAGCACTCATGACCCACACCACTCCCTGGCTGTGTAACCACTCCAGACACACAACACTCCCCGTCTGTGTAACCACTCCAGACCCACACCACTCCCCGTCTGTGTAATCACTCCAGACTCACACCACTCCCTGGCTGTGTAACCACTCCAGACCCACACCACTCCCTGGCTCTGTAACCACTCCAGACCCACACCACTCCCTGGCTGTGTAACCACTCCAGACCCACAACACTCCCTGTCTGCGTTACCACTCCAGACCCACACCACTCCCCGTCTGTGTAATCACTCCAGACCCACACCACTCCCTCTCTCTGAAAACACTCCAGACCCACACCACTCCCCCTCTGTGTAACCACTCCAGACCCACACCACTCCCATTGTCCGTAACCTCTCCAGACCCACTCCACTCCCCGTCTGTGTAACCACTCCAGACACACACCACTCCCCGTCTGTGTAACCAATCACGACCCACACCAATCCTCGTCTGTGTAACCACTCATGACCCACACCACTCCCCGTCTGTGTAACCACTCCAGACACACAACACTCTGTCAGTGTAACCACTCCAGACCCACACCACTCCGTCTCTGTAACCAGTCCAGACCAACACCACTACCCGTCTGTGTAACCACTCCAGACCCACACCACTCCCTGTCTGTGTAAACACTCATGACCCACACCACTCCCCGTCTGTGTAACCACTCCAGACTCACACCACTCCGTCAGTGTAAACACTCCAGACCCACACCACTCCCTGTCTCTGTAACCAGTCCAGACCAACACCACTACCCGTCTGTGTAACCACTCCAAACCCACACCACTCCCCGTCTGTGTAACCACTCCAGACCCACACCACTCCCATTGTCGGTAACCTCTCCAGACCCACACCACTCCCCATCTCTGTAACCACTCCAGACACTCACCACTCCCCGTCTGTGTAACCACTCCAGACTCACACCACTCCGTCAGTGTAAACACTCCAGACCCACACCACTCCCTGTCTCTGTAACCAGTCCAGACCAACACCACTACCCGTCTGTGTAACCACTCCAAACCCACACCACTCCCCGTCTGTGTAACCACTCCAGACCCACACCACTCCCATTGTCGGTAACCTCTCCAGACCCACACCACTCCCCATCTCTGTAACCACTCCAGACACTCACCACTCCCCGTCTGTGTAACCACACATCACCCACACCACTCCCCGTCTGTGTAATCAATCCATACCCACACCACTCCCCGTCTGTGTAATCAATCCATACCCACACCACTCCCCGTCTGTGTAACCACTCCAGACCAACACAACTCCCCGGCTCTGTAACCACTCCAGACCCACACCACTCCCTGTCTCTGTAACCACTCCAGACCCACACCACTCCCCGTCTGTGTAACCACTCCAGACCCACACCACTCCCTGGCTGTGTAACCAGTCCAAACCCACACCACTCCCTGTCTCTGTAACCACTCCAGACCCACACCACTCCTTGTCTATGTAACCACTCCAGACCCACACCACTCCCTGGCTGTGTAACCACTCCAGACCCACACCACTCCCTGTCTCTGTAACCACTCCTGCCCCAACCACTCCCTGTCTCTGTAACCACTCCAGACCCACACCACTCCCAATGTCGGTAACCTCTCCAGACCCACACAACTCCCCGTCTGTGTAACCACTCCTGACGCACATCACCCCCCGTCTGTGTAACCACTCCAGACCCACACAACCCCCATTTTCGGTAACCTCTCCAGAACCAAACCACTCCCCGTCTGTGTAACCACTCCAGACCCACACCACTCCCCGTCTGTGTAACCACTCCAGACCCACACCACTCCGTCAGTGTAACCACTCCAGACCCACACCACTCCCTGTCTCTGTAAACAGTCCAGACCAACACCACTACCCGTCTGTGTAACCACTCCAGACCCACACCACTCCCCGTCTGTGTAACCACTCCCGACCCACTCCACTCCCATTGTCGGTAACCGCTCCAGACCCAAACCACTCCCCATCGCTGTAACCACTCCAGACCCACACCACTCCCCGTCTGTGTAACCACTCCAGATCCACACCAATCCCCGTCTGTGTAACACTCCAGACACACACCACACTCCGTCTCTGTAAACACTCCAAACCCACACCACTCCCCGTCTGTGTAACCACACATCACCCACACCACTCCTCGTCTGTGTAATCACTCCATACCCACACCACTCCCCGTCTGTGTAACCACTCCAGACCAACACCACTCCCTGTCTCTGTAACCACTCCAGACCCACACCACTCCCCGTCTGTGTAATCACTCCAGACCCACACCACTCCCTGGCTGTGTAACCACTCCAGACCCACACCACTCCCTGGCTCTGTAACCACTCCAGACCCACACCACTCCCTGGCTCTGTAACCACTCCAGACCCACACCACTCCCTGGCTGTGTAACCACTCCAGACCCACAACACTCCCTGTCTGCGTTACCACTCCAGACCCACACCACACCCCGTCTGTGTAATCACTCCAGACCCACACCACTCCCTCTCTCTGTAAACACTCCAGACCCACACCACTCCCCCTCTGTGTAACCACTCCAGACCCACACCACTCCCATTGTCCGTAACCTCTCCAGACCCACTCCACTCCCCGTCTGTGTAACCACTCCAGACACACACCACTCCCCGTCTGTGTAACCAATCACGACCCACACCAATCCTCGTCTGTGTAACCACTCATGACCCACACCACTCCCCGTCTGTGTAACCACTCCAGACACACAACACTCTGTCAGTGTAACCACTCCAGACCCACACCACTCCGTCTCTGTAACCAGTCCAGACCAACACCACCACCCGTCTGTGTAACCACTCCAGACCCACACCACTCCCTGTCTGTGTAAACACTCATGACCCACACCACTCCCCGTCTGTGTAACCACTCCAGACTCACACCACTCCGTCAGTGTAAACACTCCAGACCCACACCACTCACTGTCTCTGTAACCAGTCCAGACCAACACCACTACCCGTCTGTGTAACCACTCCAAACCCACACCACTCCCCGTCTGTGTAACCACTCCAGACCCACACCACTCCCATTGTCGGTAACCTCTCCAGACCCACACCACTCCCCATCTCTGTAACCACTCCAGACACTCACCACTCCCCGTCTGTGTAACCACACATCACCCACACCACTCCCCGTCTGTGTAATCAATCCATACCCACACCACTCCCCGTCTGTGTAATCAATCCATACCCACACCACTCCCCGTCTGTGTAACCACTCCAGACCAACACAACTCCCCGGCTCTGTAACCACTCCAGACCCACACCACTCCCTGTCTCTGTAACCACTCCAAACCCACACCACTCCCTGTCTCTGTAACCACTCCAAACCCACACCACTCCCTGTCTCTGTAACCACTCCAGACCCACACCACTCCTTGTCTATGTAACCACTCCAGACCCACACCACTCCTTGTCTATGTAACCACTCCAGACCCACAACACTCCCCGTCTGTGTAACCACTCCAGACCCACACCAAACCACGTCTGTGTAACACTCCAGACACACACCACACTCCGTCTGTGTAAACTCTCCAAACACACACCACTCCCCGTCTGTGTAACCACTCATGACCCACACCACTCCCCGTCTGTGTAATCACTCCAGACCCACACCACTCCCCGTCTCTGTAACCACTCCAGACCCACACCACTCCCTCTCTCTGTAACCACTCCAGACCCACACCACTCCCCCTCTGTGTAACCACTCCAGACCCACACCACTCCCCGTCTGTGTAACCACTCCAGACCCACACCACTCCCTGTCCCTGTAACCACTCCAGCCCCAACCACTCCCTGTCTCTGTAACCACTCCAGACCCACACCACTCCCAATGTCGGTAACCTCTCCAGACCCACACCACTCCCCGTATGTGTAACCACTCCTGACCCACATCACCCCCCGTCTGTGTAACCACTCCAGACCCACACCACTCCCTGGCTGTGTAACCACTCCAGACCCACACCACACCCTGGCTGTGTAACCACTCCAGACCCACACCAAACCCCGTATGTGTAACACTCCAGACACACACCACACTCCGTCTGAGTAAACACTCAAAACCCACACCACTCCCTGTCTGTGTAACCACTCCAGACCCACACCACTCCCATTGTCCGTAACCTCTCCAGACGCACTCCACTCCCCGTCTGTGTACCCACTCCAGACACAGACCACTCCCCGTCTGTGTAACCACTCACGACCCACACCAATCCCTGTCTGTGTAACCACTCCAGACCCACACCAATCCCTGGCTCTGTAACCACTCCAGACCCACACCACTCCCTGGCTGTGTAACCACTCCAGACCCACAACACTCCCTGTCTGCGTAACCACTCCAGACCCACACCACTCCCCGTCTGTGTAATCACTCCAGACCCACACCACTCCCTAGCTGTGTAACCACTCCAGACCCACACCACTCCCTGGCTCTGTAACCACTCCAGACCCACACCACTCCCCGTCTGAGTAACCACTCCAGACCCACACAACTCCCCGTCTGTGTAACCACTCCAGACCCACACCACTCCCCGTCTCTGTAACCACTCACGACCCACACCATTCCCTGTCTGTGTAAACACTCATGACCCACACCACTCCCCGTCTGTGTAACCACTCCAGACCCACACCACTCCGTCAGTGTAACCACTCCAGACCCACAGCACTCCCTGTCTCTGTAAACAGTCCAGACCAACACCACTACCCGACTGTGTAACCACTCCAGACCCACATCACTCCCCGTCTGTGTAACCACTCCAGACCCACACCACTCCCATTGTCGGTAACCTCTCCAGACCCACACCACTCCCCATCTCTGTAACCACTCCAGACCCACACCACTCCCCGTCTGTGTAACTACTCCAGATCCACACCAAACCCCGTCTGTGTAACACTCCAGACACACACCACACTCCGTCTCTGTAAACACTCCAAACCCACACCACTCCCCGCCTGTGTAACCACACATCACCCACACCACTCCTCGTCTGTGTAATCACTCCATACCCACACCACTCCCCGTCTGTGTAACCACTCCAGACAAACACCACTCCCCGTCTCTGTAACCACTCCAGACCCACACCACTCCTTCTCTATGTAACCACTCCAGACCCACACCACTCCCCGTCTGTGTAACCACTCACGACCCACACCACTCCCTGGCTGTGTAACCACTCCAGACACACACCACTCCCCGGCTGTGTAACCACTCCAGTCGAACAACACTCCCCGTCTGTGTAACCACTCCAGACCCACACAACTCCCCGTCTGTGTAACCACTCCAGACCCACACCACTCCCAGGCTGTGTAACCACTCCAGACCCACACCACACCCTGGCTGTGTAACCACTCCAGACCCACACTAAACCCCGTCTGTGTAACCACTCCAGACCCACACCACTCCCTGGCTGTGTAACCACTCCAGACGCACACCACACTCCGTCTGTGTAAGCACTCCAGACCCACACCACGCCCCGTCTGTGTAACCACTCCAGACTCACACCAAACCCCGTCTGTGTAACCACTCCAGACGCACACCACACTCCGTCTGTGTAAGCACTCCAGACCCACACCACGCCCCGTCTGTGTAACCACTCCAGACTCACACCAAACCCCGTCTGTGTAACCACTCCAGACGCACACCACACTCCGTCTGTGTAAGCACTCCAGACCCACACCACGCCCCGTCTGTGTAACCACTCCAGACTCACACCAAACCCCGTCTGTGTAACCACTCCAGACCCACACCACTCCCCATCTGAGTAACCACTGCGGAACCACACTACTCCCCGTCTGTGTAACCACTACGGACCCACACCACACCCAGTCTCCTGTAACCTCTACTGACGCACACCACTCCCCGTCTGTGTAACACTCCAGACACACACCACACTCCGTCTGTGTAAACACTCAAAACCCACACCACTCCCCGTCTGTGTAACCACACCAGACCCGCACCACTCCCATTGTCAGTAACCTCTCCAGACCCACTCCACTCCCCGTCTGTGTAACCACTCCAGACACACACCACTCCCCGTCTGGGTAACCACTCAAGACCCACACAAATCCCTGTCTGTATAACAACTCATGACCCACACCACTCCCCGTCTGTGTAACCACTCCAGACCCACACCACTCCGTCTCTGTAACCACTCCAGACCCACAACACTCCCCGTGTGTAACCACTCCAGACCCACACCACTCCCCGTCTGTGTAACCACTCCAGACCCACACCACTCCGTCTCTGTAACCAGTCCAGACCAACACCACTACCCGTCTGTGTAACCACTCCAGACCCACTCCACTCCCTGTCTATGTAACACACTCCAGACCCACACCACTCCCTGTCTCTGTAACCACTCCAGACCCACACCACTCCCCTTCTGTGTAACCACTCCAGACCAACACAACTCCCCGTCTGTGTAACCACTCACGACCCACACCATTCCCTGTCTGTGTAAACACTCATGACCCACACCACTCCCCGTCTGTGTAACCACACCAGACCCACACCACTCCGTCAGTGTAACCACTCCAGACCCACACCACTCCCTGTCTCTGTAAACAGTCCAGACCAACATCACTACCCGTCTGTGTAACCACTCCAGACCCACACCACTCCCCGTCTGTGTAACCACTCCAGACCCACACCACTCCGTCAGTGTAACCACTCCAGACCCACACCACTCCCTGTCTCTGTAAACAGTCCAGACCAACACCACTACCCGTCTGTGTAACCACTCCAGACCCACACCACTCCCCGTCTGTGTAACCACTCCCGACCCACACCACTCCCATTGTCGGTAACCGCTCCAGACCCAAACCACTCCCCATCTCTGTAACCACTCCAGACCCACACCACTCCCCGTCTGTGTAACCACTCCAGATCCACACCAATCCCCGTCTGTGTAACACTCCAGACACACACCACACTCCGTCTCTGTAAACACTCCAAACCCACACCACTCCCCGTCTGTGTAACCACACATCACCCACACCACTCCTCGTCTGTGTAATCACTCCATACCCACACAACTCCCCGTCTGTGTAACCACTCCAGACCAACACCACTCCCTGTCTCTGTAACCACTCCAGACCAACACCACTCCCTGTCTCTGTAACCACTCCATACCCACACCACTCCCTGTCTCTGTAACCACTCCAGACCCACACCACTCCCCGTCTGTGTAACCACTCCAGACCCACTCCACTCCCTGGCTGTGTAACCACTCCAGACCCACACCACGCCCCGTCTGTGTAACCACTCCAGACTCACACCAAACCCCGTCTGTGTAACACTCCAGACACACACCACACTCCGTCTGTGTAAACACTCGAAACCCACACCACTCCCCGTCTGTGTAAGCACTCCAGACCCACACCACTCCCTGGCTGTGTAACCACTCCAGACACACAACACTCCCCGTCTGTGTAACCACTCCAGACCCACACCACTCCCCGTCTGTGTAACCACTCCAGACCCACAACACTCCCCGTCTGTGTAACCACTCCAGACCCACACCACTCCCCGTCTGTGTAATCACTCCAGACCCACACCACTCCCTGGCTGTGTAACCACTCCAGACCCACACCACTCCCTGGCTCTGTAACCACTCCAGACCCACACCACTCCCTGGCTCTGTAACCACTCCAGACCCACACCACTCCCTGGCTGTGTAACCACTCCAGACCCACAACACTCCCTGTCTGCGTTACCACTCCAGACCCACACCACACCCCGTCTGTGTAATCACTCCAGACCCACACCACTCCCTCTCTCTGTAAACACTCCAGACCCACACCACTCCCCCTCTGTGTAACCACTCCAGACCCACACCACTCCCATTGTCCGTAACCTCTCCAGACCCACTCCACTCCCCGTCTGTGTAACCACTCCAGACACACACCACTCCCCGTCTGTGTAACCAATCACGACCCACACCAATCCTCGTCTGTGTAACCACTCATGACCCACACCACTCCCCGGCTGTGTAACCACTCCAGACACACAACACTCTGTCAGTGTAACCACTCCAGACCCACACCACTCCGTCTCTGTAACCAGTCCAGACCAACACCACCACCCGTCTGTGTAACCACTCCAGACCCACACCACTCCCTGTCTGTGTAAACACTCATGACCCACACCACTCCCCGTCTGTGTAACCACTCCAGACTCACACCACTCCGTCAGTGTAAACACTCCAGACCCACACCACTCACTGTCTCTGTAACCAGTCCAGACCAACACCACTACCCGTCTGTGTAACCACTCCAAACCCACACCACTCCCCGTCTGTGTAACCACTCCAGACCCACACCACTCCCATTGTCGGTAACCTCTCCAGACCCAAACCACTCCCCATCTCTGTAACCACTCCAGACACTCACCACTCCCCGTCTGTGTAACCACACATCACCCACACCACTCCCCGTCTGTGTAATCAATCCATACCCACACCACTCCCCGTCTGTGTAATCAATCCATACCCACACCACTCCCCATCTGTGTAACCACTCCAGACCAACACAACTCCCCGGCTCTGTAACCACTCCAGACCCACACCACTCCCTGTCTCTGTAACCACTCCAAACCCACACCACTCCCCGTCTGTGTAACCACTCCAGACCCACAACACTCCCTGGCTGTGTAACCAGTCCAGACCCACACCACTCCCTGTCTCTGTAACCACTCCAGACCCACACCACTCCTTGTCTATGTAACCACTCCAGACCCACACCACTCCTTGTCTATGTAACCACTCCAGACCCACAACACTCCCCGTCTGTGTAACCACTCCAGACCCACACCAAACCACGTCTGTGTAACACTCCAGACACACACCACACTCCGTCTGTGTAAACTCTCCAAACACACACCACTCCCCGTCTGTGTAACCACTCATGACCCACACCACTCCCCGTCTGTGTAATCACTCCAGACCCACACCACTCCCCGTCTCTGTAACCACTCCAGACCCACACCACTCCCTCTCTCTGTAACCACTCCAGACCCACACCACTCCCCCTCTGTGTAACCACTCCAGACCCACACCACTCCCCGTCTGTGTAACCACTCCAGACCCACACCACTCCCTGTCCCTGTAACCACTCCAGCCCCAACCACTCCCTGTCTCTGTAACCACTCCAGACCCACACCACTCCCAATGTCGGTAACCTCTCCAGACCCACACCACTCCCCGTATGTGTAACCACTCCTGACCCACATCACCCCCCGTCTGTGTAACCACTCCAGACCCACACCACTCCCTGGCTGTGTAACCACTCCAGACCCACACCACACCCTGGCTGTGTAACCACTCCAGACCCACACCAAACCCCGTATGTGTAACACTCCAGACACACACCACACTCCGTCTGAGTAAACACTCAAAACCCACACCACTCCCCGTCTGTGTAACCACTCCAGACCCACACCACTCCCATTGTCCGTAACCTCTCCAGACGCACTCCACTCCCCGTCTGTGTAACCACTCCAGACACAGACCACTCCCCGTCTGTGTAACCACTCACGACCCACACCAATCCCTGTCTGTGTAACCACTCCAGACCCACACCACTCCCTGGCTCTGTAACCACTCCAGACCCACACCACTCCCTGGCTGTGTAACCACTCCAGACCCACAACACTCCCTGTCTGCGTAACCACTCCAGACCCACACCACTCCCCGTCTGTGTAATCACTCCAGACCCACACTACTTCCTCTCTCTGTAAACACTCCAGACCCACACCACTCCCCCTCTGTGTAACCACTCCAGACCCACACCACTCCCCGTCTGTGTAACCACTCCAGACCCACACCAGTCCCTGTCTCTGTAACCACTCCAGACCCACACAACTCCCATTGTCGGTAACCTCTCCAGTCCCACACCACTCCCTGTCTCTGTAACCTCTACTGACGCACACAACTCCCCGTCTGTGTAACACTCCAGACACACACCACACTCCGTCTGTGTAAACACTCAAAACCCACACCACTCCCCGTCTGTGTAACCACTCCAGACCCGCACCACTCCCATTGTCAGTAACCTCTCCAGACCCACTCCACTCCCCGTCTGTGTAACCACTCCAGACACACACCACTCCCCGTCTGTGTAACCACTCAAGACCCACACAAATCCCTGTCTGTGTAACAACTCATGACCCACACCACTCCCCGTCTGTGTAACCACTCCAGACCCACACCACTCCGTCTCTGTAACCACTCCAGACCCACAACACTCCCCGTGTGTAACCACTCCAGACCCACACCACTCCCCGTCTGTGTAACCACTCCAGACCCACACCACTCCGTCTCTGTAACCAGTCCAGACCAACACCACTACCCGTCTGTGTAACCACTCCAGACCCACTCCACTCCCTGTCTATGTAACACACTCCAGACCCACACCACTCCCTGTCTCTGTAACCACTCCAGACCCACACCACTCCCCTTCTGTGTAACCACTCCAGACCAACACAACTCCCCGTCTGTGTAACCACTCACGACCCACACCATTCCCTGTCTGTGTAAACACTCATGACCCACACCACTCCCCGTCTGTGTAACCACTCCAGACCCACACCACTCCGTCAGTGTAACCACTCCAGACCCACACCACTCCCTGTCTCTGTAAACAGTCCATACCAACACCACTACCCGTCTGTGTAACCACTCCAGACCCACACCACTCCCCGTCTGTGTAACCACTCCAGACCCACACCACTCCCATTGTCGGTAACCTCTCCAGACCCATACCACTCCCCATCTCTGTAACCACTCCAGACCCACACCACTCCCCATCTGTGTAACCACTCCATATCCACACCAAACCCCGTCTGTGTAACACTCCAGACACACACCACACTCCGTCTCTGTAAACACTCCAAACCCACACCACTCCCCGTCTGTGTAACCACACATCACCCACACCACTCCTCGTCTGTGTAATCACTCCATACCCACACCACTCCCCGTCTGTGTAACCACTCCAGACCAACACCACTCCCCGTCTCTGTAACCACTCCAGACCCACACCACTCCTTCCCTATGTAACCACTCCAGACCCACACCACTCCCCGTCTGTGTAACCACTCCAGACCCACACCACTCCCTGGCTGTGTAACCACTCCAGACCCACACCACTCCCCGTCAGTGTAACCACTCCAGACCCACACAACTCCCCGTCTGTGTAACCACTCCAGACCCACACCACTCCCAGGCTGTGTAACCACTCCAGACCCACACCACACCCTGGCTGTGTAACCACTCCAGACCCACACCAAACCCCGTCTGTGTAACACTCCAGACACAAACCACACTCCGTCTGTGTAAGCACTCCAGACCCACACCACGCCCCGTCTGTGTAACCACTCCAGACTCACACCAAACCCCGTCTATGTAACACTCCAGACACACACCACAATCCGTCTGTGTAAACACACGAAACCCACACCACTCCCCGTCTGTGTAAGCACTCATGACCCACACCACTCCCCGGCTGTGTAACCACTCCAGACCCACAACACTCCCCGTCTGTGTAACCACTCCAGACCCACACTACTCCCCGTCTGTGTAATCACTCCAGACCCACACCACTCCCTAGCTGTGTAACCACTCCAGACCCACACCACTCCCTGGCTCTGTAACCACTCCAGACCCACACCACTCCCCGTCTGAGTAACCACTCCAGACCCACACAACTCCCCGTCTGTGTAACCACTCCAGACCCACACCACTCCCCGTCTCTGTAACCACTCACGACCCACACCATTCCCTGTCTGTGTAAACACTCATGACCCACACCACTCCCCGTCTGTGTAACCACTCCAGACCCACACCACTCCGTCAGTGTAACCACTCCAGACCCACAGCACTCCCTGTCTCTGTAAACAGTCCAGACCAACACCACTACCCGACTGTGTAACCACTCCAGACCCACATCACTCCCCGTCTGTGTAACCACTCCAGACCCACACCACTCCCATTGTCGGTAACCTCTCCAGACCCACACCACTCCCCATCTCTGTAACCACTCCAGACCCACACCACTCCCCGTCTGTGTAACTACTCCAGATCCACACCAAACCCCGTCTGTGTAACACTCCAGACACACACCACACTCCGTCTCTGTAAACACTCCAAACCCACACCACTCCCCGTCTGTGTAACCACACATCACCCACACCACTCATCGTCTGTGTAATCACTCCATACCCACACCACTCCCCGTCTGTGTAACCACTCCAGACAAACACCACTCCCCGTCTCTGTAACCACTCCAGACCCACACCACTCCTTCTCTATGTAACCACTCCAGACCCACACCACTCCCCGTCTGTGTAACCACTCACGACCCACACCACTCCCTGGCTGTGTAACCACTCCAGACACACACCACTCCCCGGCTGTGTAACCACTCCAGTCCCACAACACTCCCCGTCTGTGTAACCACTCCAGACCCACACAACTCCCCGTCTGTGTAACCACTCCAGACCCACACCACTCCCAGGCTGTGTAACCACACCAGACCCACACCACACCCTGGCTGTGTAACCACTCCAGACCCACACTAAACCCCGTCTGTGTAACCACTCCAGACCCACACCACTCCCTGGCTGTGTAACCACTCCAGACGCACACCACACTCCGTCTGTGTAAGCACTCCAGACCCACACCACGCCCCGTCTGTGTAACCACTCCAGACTCACACCAAACCCCGTCTGTGTAACCACTCCAGACGCACACCACACTCCGTCTGTGTAAGCACTCCAGACCCACACCACGCCCCGTCTGTGTAACCACTCCAGACTCACACCAAACCCCGTCTGTGAAACCACTCCAGACGCACACCACACTCCGTCTGTGTAAGCACTCCAGACCCACACCACGCCCCGTCTGTGTAACCACTCCAGACTCACACCAAACCCCGTCTGTGTAACCACTCCAGACCCACACCACTCCCCATCTGAGTAACCACTGCGGAACCACACTACTCCCCGTCTGTGTAACCACTACGGACCCACACCACACCCAGTCTCCTGTAACCTCTACTGACGCACACCACTCCCCGTCTGTGTAACACTCCAGACACACACCACACTCCGTCTGTGTAAACACTCAAAACCCACACCACTCCCCGTCTGTGTAACCACACCAGACCCGCACCACTCCCATTGTCAGTAACCTCTCCAGACCCACTCCACTCCCCGTCTGTGTAACCACTCCAGACACACACCACTCCCCGTCTGGGTAACCACTCAAGACCCACACAAATCCCTGTCTGTGTAACAACTCATGACCCACACCACTCCCCGTCTGTGTAACCACTCCAGACCCACACCACTCCGTCTCTGTAACCACTCCAGACCCACAACACTCCCCGTGTGTAACCACTCCAGACCCACACCACTCCCCGTCTGTGTAACCACTCCAGACCCACACCACTCCGTCTCTGTAACCAGTCCAGACCAACACCACTACCCGTCTGTGTAACCACTCCAGACCCACTCCACTCCCTGTCTATGTAACACACTCCAGACCCACACCACTCCCTGTCTCTGTAACCACTCCAGACCCACACCACTCCCCTTCTGTGTAACCACTCCAGACCAACACAACTCCCCGTCTGTGTAACCACTCACGACCCACACCATTCCCTGTCTGTGTAAACACTCATGACCCACACCACTCCCCGTCTGTGTAACCACACCAGACCCACACCACTCCGTCAGTGTAACCACTCCAGACCCACACCACTCCCTGTCTCTGTAAACAGTCCAGACCAACATCACTACCCGTCTGTGTAACCACTCCAGACCCACACCACTCCCCGTCTGTGTAACCACTCCAGACCCACACCACTCCCATTGTCGGTAACCTCTCCAGACCCACACCACTCCCCATCTCTGTAACCACTCCAGACCCAGACCACTCCCCATCTGTGTAACCACTCCATATCCACACCAAACCCCGTCTGTGTAACACTCCAGACACACACCACACTCCGTCTCTGTAAACACTCCAAACCCACACCACTCCCCGTCTGTGTAACCACACATCACCCACACCACTCCTCGTCTGTGTAATCACTCCATACCCACACCACTCCCCGTCTGTGTAACCACTCCAGACCAACACCACTCCCCGTCTCTGTAACCACTCCAGACCCACACCACTCCTTCCCTATGTAACCACTCCAGACCCACACGACTCCCCGTCTGTGTAACCACTCCAGACCCACACAACTCCCCGTCTGTGTAACCACTCCAGACCCACACCACTCCCAGGCTGTGTAACCACTACAGACCCACACAACTCCCCGTCTGTGTAACCACTCCAGACCCACACAACTCCCCGTCTGTGTAACCACTCCAGACCCACACCACTCCCAGGCTGTGTAACCACTACAGACCCACACAACTCCCCGTCTGTGTAACCACTCCAGACCCACACCACTCCCAGGCTGTGTAACCACTCCAGACCCACACCACTCCCCGTCTGTGTAACCACTCCAGACCCACACCACTCCCTGGCTGTGTAACTACTCCAGACCCACACCAAACCCCGTCTGTGTAACACTCCAGACACAAACCACACTCCGTCTGTGTAAGCACTCCAGACCCACACCACAATCCGTCTGTGTAAACACACGAAACCCACACCACTCCCCGTCTGTGTAAGCACTCATGACCCACACCACTCCCCGGCTGTGTAACCACTCCAGACCCACAACACTCCCCGTCTGTGTAACCACTCCAGACCCACACCACTCCCTGGCTCTGTAACCACTCCAGACCCACACCACTCCCTGTCTGCGTAACCACTCCAGACCCACACCACTCCCCGTCTGTGTAATCACTCCAGACCCACACCACTCCCTCTCTCTGTAAACACTCCAGACCCACACCACTCCCCCTCTGTGTAACCACTCCAGACCCACACCACTCCCAATGTCCGTAACCTCTCCAGACCCACACAACTCCCCGTCTGTGTAACCACTCCTGACCCACATCACCCCCCATCTGTGTAACCACTCCAGAACCACACAACCCCCATTTTCGGTAACCTCTCCAGAACCAAACCACTCCCCGTCTGTGTAACCACTCCAGACCCACACCACTCCCCGTCTGTGTAACCACTCCAGACCCACACCACTCCGTCAGTGTAACCACTCCAGACCCACACCACTCCCTGTCTCTGTAAACAGTCCAGACCAACACAACTACCCGTCTGTGTAACCACTCCAGACCCACACCACTCCCCGTCTGTGTAACAACTCCAGACCCACACCACTCCCATTGTCGGTAACCTCTCCAGACCCAAACCACTCCCCATCTCTGTAACCACTCCAGACCCACACCACTCCCAATGTCGGTAACCTCTCCAGACCCACACAACTCCCCGTCTGTGTAACAACTCCTGACCCACATCACCCCCCGTCTGTGTAACCACTCCAGAACCACACAACCCCCATTTTCGGTAACCTCTCCAGAACCAAACCACTCCCCGTCTGTGTAACCACTCCAGACCCACACCACTCCCCGTCTGTGTAACCACTCCAGACCAACACCACTCCGTCAGTGTAACCACTCCAGACCCACACCACTCCCTGTCTCTGTAAACAGTCCAGACCAACACCACTACCCGTCTGTGTAACCACTCCAGACCCACACCACTCCCCGTCTGTGTAACCACTCCAGATCCACACCAAACCCCGTCTGTGTAACACTCCAGACACACACCACACTCCGTCTCTGTAAACACTCCAAACCCACACCACTCCCCGTCTGTGTAACCACACATCACCCACACCACTCCTCGTCTGTGTAATCACTCCATACCCACACCACTCCCCGTCTGTGTAACCACTCCAGACCAACACCACTCCCCGTCTGTGTAACCACTCCAGACCCACACCACTCCCCGTCTGTGTAACCACTCCAGACCCACACCACTCCCCGTCTGTGTAACCACACATCACCCACACCACTCCTCGTCTGTGTAATCACTCCATACCCACACCACTCCCCGTCTGTGTAACCACTCCAGACCAACACCACTCCCTGGCTGTGTAACCACTCCAGACCCACACCACTCCCCGGCTGTGTAACCACTCCAGTCCCACAACACACCCCGTCTGTGTAACCACTCCAGACCCACACAACTCCCTTTCTCTGTAACCACTCCAGACCCACACCACTCCCCCTCTGTGTAACCACTCCAGACCCACACCACTCCGCGTCTGTGTAACCACTCCGGACGCACACCACTACCCGTCTGTGTAACCACTCACGACCCACACCACTCCCCCTCTGTGTAACCATTCCAGACCCACACCACTCCGTCAGTGTAACCACTCCAGACCCACACCACACCGTCTCTGTAACCAGTCCAGACCAACACCACCACCCGTCTGTGTAACCACTCCAGACCCACACCACTCCCTGTCTATGTAACACACTCCAGACCCACACCACTCCCTGTCTCTGTAACCACTCCAGACCCACACCACTCCCCGTCTGTGTAACCACTCCAGACCCACACCACTCCCAGTCTCTGTAACCACTACAGACACACACCACTCCCTGTCTGTGTAACCACTCACGACCCACAGCAATCCCTGTCTGTGTAACCGCTCACGACCCTAACCACTCCCCGTCTGTGTAACCACTCCAGACCCACACCACTCCGTCAGTGTAACCACTCCAGACCCACAGAAACACCTGTCTCTGTAACCACTCCAGACCCACACCACTCCCCGTCTGTGTAACCACTCCAGACCCACACCACTCCCTGTCTAATTAACACACTCCAGACCCACACCACTCCCCGTCTGTGTAACCACTCCAGACACACACAACTCCCCGTCTGTGTAACCACTCACGACCCACACCAATCCCCGTCTCTGTAACCAGTCCAGACCAACAACACTACCCGTCTGTGTAACCACTCCAGACCCACACCACTCCGTCTCTGTAACCAGTCCAGACCAACACCACAACCCGTCTGTGTAACTACTCCAGACCCACACCACTCCCTGTCTGTGTAACACACTCCAGACCCACACCACTCCCCGTCTGTGTAACCACTGCAGTCCAACACAACACCACGTCTGTGTAACCAGTCCAGACCCACACAACTGCCCCTCTGTGTAACCACTCCAGACCCACACCACTCCCCATCTCTGTAACCACTCCAGACCCACACCACTCCCCGTCTGTGTAACTACTCCAGATCCACACCAAACCCCGTCTGTGTAACACTCCAGACACACACCACACTCCGTCTCTGTAAACACTCCAAACCCACACCACTCCCCGTCTGTGTAACCACACATCACCCACACCACTCCTCGTCTGTGTAATCACTCCATACCCACACCACTCCCCGTCTGTGTAACCACTCCAGACAAACACCACTCCCCGTCTCTGTAACCACTCCAGACCCACACCACTCCTTCTCTATGTAACCACTCCAGACCCACACCACTCCCCGTCTGTGTAACCACTCACGACCCACACCACTCCCTGGCTGTGTAACCACTCCAGACACACACCACTCCCCGGCTGTGTAACCACTCCAGTCCCACAACACTCCCCGTCTGTGTAACCACTCCAGACCCACACAACTCCCCGTCTGTGTAACCACTCCAGACCCACACCACTCCCAGGCTGTGTAACCACACCAGACCCACACCACACCCTGGCTGTGTAACCACTCCAGACCCACACTAAACCCCGTCTGTGTAACCACTCCAGACCCACACCACTCCCTGGCTGTGTAACCACTCCAGACGCACACCACACTCCGTCTGTGTAAGCACTCCAGACCCACACCACGCCCCGTCTGTGTAACCACTCCAGACTCACACCAAACCCCGTCTGTGTAACCACTCCAGACGCACACCACACTCCGTCTGTGTAAGCACTCCAGACCCACACCACGCCCCGTCTGTGTAACCACTCCAGACTCACACCAAACCCCGTCTGTGTAACCACTCCAGACCCACACCACTCCCCATCTGAGTAACCACTGCGGAACCACACTACTCCCCGTCTGTGTAACCACTACGGACCCACACCACACCCAGTCTCCTGTAACCTCTACTGACGCACACCACTCCCCGTCTGTGTAACACTCCAGACACACACCACACTCCGTCTGTGTAAACACTCAAAACCCACACCACTCCCCGTCTGTGTAACCACACCAGACCCGCACCAATCCCATTGTCAGTAACCTCTCCAGACCCACTCCACTCCCCGTCTGTGTAACCACTCCAGACACACACCACTCCCCGTCTGGGTAACCACTCAAGACCCACACAAATCCCTGTCTGTGTAACAACTCATGACCCACACCACTCCCCGTCTGTGTAACCACTCCAGACCCACACCACTCCGTCTCTGTAACCACTCCAGACCCACAACACTCCCCGTGTGTAACCACTCCAGACCCACACCACTCCCCGTCTGTGTAACCACTCCAGACCCACACCACTCCGTCTCTGTAACCAGTCCAGACCAACACCACTACCCGTCTGTGTAACCACTCCAGACCCACTCCACTCCCTGTCTATGTAACACACTCCAGACCCACACCACTCCCTGTCTCTGTAACCACTCCAGACGCACACCACTCCCCTTCTGTGTAACCACTCCAGACCAACACAACTCCCCGTCTGTGTAACCACTCACGACCCACACCATTCCCTGTCTGTGTAAACACTCATGACCCACACCACTCCCCGTCTGTGTAACCACACCAGACCCACACCACTCCGTCAGTGTAACCACTCCAGACCCACACCACTCCCTGTCTCTGTAAACAGTCCAGACCAACATCACTACCCGTCTGTGTAACCACTCCAGACCCACACCACTCCCCGTCTGTGTAACCACTCCAGACCCACACCACTCCCATTGTCGGTAACCTCTCCAGACCCACACCACTCCCCATCTCTGTAACCACTCCAGACCCAGACCACTCCCCATCTGTGTAACCACTCCATATCCACACCAAACCCCGTCTGTGTAACACTCCAGACACACACCACACTCCGTCTCTGTAAACACTCCAAACCCACACCACTCCCCGTCTGTGTAACCACACATCACCCACACCACTCCTCGTCTGTGTAATCACTCCATACCCACACCACTCCCCGTCTGTGTAACCACTCCAGACCAACACCACTCCCCGTCTCTGTAACCACTCCAGACCCACACCACTCCTTCCCTATGTAACCACTCCAGACCCACACCACTCCCCGTCTGTGTAACCACTCCAGACCCACACCACTCCCTGGCTGTGTAACCACTACAGACCCACACCACTCCCCGTCAGTGTAACCACTCCAGACCCACACAACTCCCCGTCTGTGTAACCACTCCAGACCCACACCACTCCCAGGCTGTGTAACCACTCCAGACCCACACCACACCCTGGCTGTGTAACTACTCCAGACCCACACCAAACCCCGTCTGTGTAACACTCCAGACACAAACCACACTCCGTCTGTGTAAGCACTCCAGACCCACACCACGCCCCGTCTGTGTAACCACTCCAGACTCACACCAAACCCCGTCTATGTAACACTCCAGACACACACCACAATCCGTCTGTGTAAACACACGAAACCCACACCACTCCCCGTCTGTGTAACCACTCCAGACCCACACCACTCCCCGTCTGTGTAATCACTCCAGACCCACACCACTCCCTGGCTCTGTAACCACTCCAGACCCACACCACTCCCTGTCTGCGTAACCACTCCAGACCCACACCACTCCCCGTCTGTGTAATCACTCCAGACCCACACCACTCCCTCTCTCTGTAAACACTCCAGACCCACACCACTCCCCCTCTGTGTAACCACTCCAGACCCACACCACTCCCCGTCTGTGTAACCACTCCAGACCCACACCACTCCGTCAGTGTAACCACTCCAGACCCACACCACTCCCTGTCTCTGTAAACAGTCCAGACCAACACAACTACCCGTCTGTGTAACCACTCCAGACCCACACCACTCCCCGTCTGTGTAACAACTCCAGACCCACACCACTCCCATTGTCGGTAACCTCTCCAGACCCAAACCACTCCCCATCTCTGTAACCACTCCAGACCCACACCACTCCCAATGTCGGTAACCTCTCCAGACCCACACAACTCCCCGTCTGTGTAACCACTCCTGACCCACATCACCCCCCGTCTGTGTAACCACTCCAGAACCACACAACCCCCATTTTCGGTAACCTCTCCAGAACCAAACCACTCCCCGTCTGTGTAACCACTCCAGACCCACACCACTCCCCGTCTGTGTAACCACTCCAGACCAACACCACTCCGTCAGTGTAACCACTCCAGACCCACACCACTCCCTGTCTCTGTAAACAGTCCAGACCAACACCACTACCCGTCTGTGTAACCACTCCAGACCCACACGACTCCCCGTCTGTGTAACCACTCCAGATCCACACCAAACCCCGTCTGTGTAACACTCCAGACACACACCACACTCCGTCTCTGTAAACACTCCAAACCCACACCACTCCCCGTCTGTGTAACCACACATCACCCACACCACTCCTCGTCTGTGTAATCACTCCATACCCACACCACTCCCCGTCTGTGTAACCACTCCAGACCAACACCACTCCACGTCTCTGTAACCACTCCAGACCCACACCACTCCCCGTCTGTGTAACCACTCCAGACCCACACCACTCCCTGGCTGTGTAACCACTCCAGACCCACACCACTCCCCGGCTGTGTAACCACTCCAGTCCCACAACACACCCCGTCTGTGTAACCACTCCAGACCCACACAACTCCCTCTCTCTGTAACCACTCCAGACCCACACCACTCCCCCTCTGTGTAACCACTCCAGACCCACACCACTCCGCGTCTGTGTAACCACTCCGGACGCACACCACTACCCGTCTGTGTAACCACTCACGACCCACACCACTCCCCCTCTGTGTAACCATTCCAGACCCACACCACTCCGTCAGTGTAACCACTCCAGACCCACACCACACCGTCTCTGTAACCAGTCCAGACCAACACCACCACCCGTCTGTGTAACCACTCCAGACCCACACCACTCCCTGTCTATGTAACACACTCCAGACCCACACCACTCCCTGTCTCTGTAACCACTCCAGACCCACACCACTCCCCGTCTGTGTAACCACTCCAGACCCACACCACTCCCAGTCTCTGTAACCACTACAGACACACACCACTCCCTGTCTGTGTAACCACTCACGACCCACAGCAATCCCTGTCTGTGTAACCGCTCACGACCCTAACCACTCCCCGTCTGTGTAACCACTCCAGACCCACACCACTCCGTCAGTGTAACCACTCCAGACCCACAGAAACACCTGTCTCTGTAACCACTCCAGACCCACACCACTCCCCGTCTGTGTAACCACTCCAGACCCACACCACTCCCTGTCTAATTAACACACTCCAGACCCACACCACTCCCCGTCTGTGTAACCACTCCAGACACACACAACTCCCCGTCTGTGTAACCACTCACGACCCACACCAATCCCCGTCTCTGTAACCAGTCCAGACCAACAACACTACCCGTCTGTGTAACCACTCCAGACCCACACCACTCCGTCTCTGTAACCAGTCCAGACCAACACCACAACCCGTCTGTGTAACTACTCCAGACCCACACCACTCCCTGTCTGTGTAACACACTCCAGACCCACACCACTCCCCGTCTGTGTAACCACTGCAGTCCAACACAACACCACGTCTGTGTAACCAGTCCAGACCCACACAACTGCCCCTCTGTGTAACCACTCCAGACCCACACCACTCACACTCTGTGTAACCACTCCAGACCAACACCACTCCCCGTCTGTTTAACCACTCCAGACCCACACCACTCACCGTCTGTGTAACCACTCCAGACCCACACCACTCCCTGTCTATGTAACAACTCCAGACCCACACCACTCCCCGTCTGTGTAACCACTCCAGACCCACACCACTCCCAGTCTCTGTAACCACTCCAGACCCACACCACTCCCCCTCTGTATAACCACTCCAGACCCACACCACTCCCCGTCTGTGTAACCACTCCAGACCCACAGCAATCCCTGTCTGTGTAACCACTCACGACCCTAACCACTCCCCGTCTGTGTAACCACTCCAGACCCACACCACTCCCATTGTCGGTAACCTCTCCAGACCCACACCACTCCCCGTCTGTGTAACCACTCCAGACCCACACCACTCCCTGTCTCTGTAACCACTCCAGACCCACACCACTCCCATTGTCGGTAACCTCTCCAGACCCACACCACTCCCCGTCTGTGTAACCACTCCAGACCCACACAAATCCCTGGCTGTGTAACCACTCCAGACCCACAACACTCCCCCTCTGTGTAACCATTCCAGACCCACACCACTCCCCGTCTGTGTAACCACTCCAGACCCACACCACTCCCTCCTTCTGTAACCACTCCAGACCCTCACCACTCCCCGTCTGTGTAACCACTCCAGACCCACACCACTCCCCATATGTGTAACCACTCCGACGCACACCACTCCTCGTCTGTGTAACCACTCACGACCCACACCACTCCCAGTCTCTGTAACCACTCCAGACCCACACCACTCCCCCTCTGTGTAACCACTCCAGACCCACACAACTCCCTGTCTGTGTAAGCACTCACGACCCACACCAATCCCCGTCTGTGTAAACACTCATGACCCACACCACTCCCCATCTGAGTAAACACTCCAGACCCACACCACTCCGTCAGTGTAACCACTCCAGACCCACACAACTCCCTGTCTCTGTAACCAGTCCAGACCACCACCACTACCCGTCTGTGTAACCACTCCAGACCCACACCACTCCGGCTCTGTAACCAGTCCAGACCAACACCACAACCCGTCTGTGTAACCACTCCAGACCCACACCACTCCCTGTCTATGTAACACACTCCAGACCCACACCACTCCCCGTCTTTGTAACCACTCCAGACCAACACAATTCCCCGTCTGTGTAACCAGTCCAGACCCACACCACTCACCCTCTGTGTAACCACTCCAGAACTACACCACTCCCTGTCTATGTAACACACTCCAGACCCACACCACTCCCTGTCTATGTAACACACTCCAGACCCACACCACTCCCCGTCTGTGTAACCACTCCAGACCCACACCACTCACCGTCTGTGTAACCACTCCAGACCCACACCACTCCCTGTCTATGTAACAACTCCAGACCCACACCACTCCCCGTCTGTGTAACCACTCCAGACCCACACCACTCCCCGTCTCTGTAACCACTCCAGACCCACACCACTCCCAGTCTGTGTAATCACTCCAGACCCACACCACTCCCCGTCTGTGTATCCACTCCAGACCAACACCACTCCCCGTCTCTGTAACCACTCCAGACCCACAGCAATCCCTGTCTGTGTAACCACTCACGATCCTAACCACTCCCCGTCTGTGAAACCACTCCAGACCCACACCACTCCCCCTCTGTATAACCACACCAGACCCACACCACTCCCCGTCTGTGTAACCACTCCAGACCCACAGCAATCCCTGTCTGTGTAACCACTCACGACCCTAACCACTCCCTGTCTCTGTAACCACTCCAGACCCACACCACTCCCCGTCTGTGTAACCACTCCAGAACCACACCACTCCCCGTCTATGTAACCACTCCAGACCCACACCACTCCCCCTCTGTATAACCACTCCAGACCCACACCACTCCCCGTCTGTGTAACCACTCACGACCCACACCAATCCCCCTCTCTGTAACCAGTCCAGACCAACACCACTACCCGTCTGTGTAACCACTCCGTCTCTGTAACCAGTCCAGACCAACACCACAACCCGTCTGTGTAACCACTCCAGACCCACACCACTCCGTCAGTGTAACCACTCCAGACCCACAGCAATACCTGTCTCTGTAACCACTCCAGACCCACACCACTCCCCGTCTGTGTAACCACTCCAGACCCACACCACTCCCTGTCTATGTAACACACTCCAGACCCACACCACTACCCGTCTGTGTAACCACTCCAGACCCACACCACTCCCTGTCTATGTAACACACTCCAGACCCACACCACTCCGTCTCTGTAACCACTCCAGACCCACACAACTCCCACTCTGTGTAACCACTCGAGACCAACACCACTCCCAGTCTCTGTAACCACTCCAGACCCACACCACTCCCCCTCTGTGTAACCACTCCAGACCCACACAACTCCCCGTCTGTGTAACCACTCACGACCCACACCAATCCCCCTCTCTGTAACCAGTCCAGACCAACACCACTACCCGTCTGTGTAACCACTCCGTCTCTGTAACCAGTCCAGACCAACACCACTCCCCGTCTGCGTAACCACTCCAGACCCACACCACTCCCTGTCTGTGTAGCACACTCCAGACCCACACCACTCCCCGTCTGTGTAACCACTCCAGACCAACACAACTCCCCGTCTGTGTAACCAGTCCAGACCCACACCACTCACCCTCTGTGTAACCACTCCAGACCCACACCAATCCCTGTCTATGTAACCACTACAGACCCACACCACTCCCCGGCTGTGTAACCACTCCAGACCCACACCACACCCTCTGTAACCACTACAGACCCATACCACTCCCTGTCTGTGTAACCACTCACGACCCTAACCACTCCCCGTCTGTGTAACCACTCCAGACCCACACCACTCCGTCAGTGTAACCACTCCAGACCCACAGCAATACCTGTCTATGTAACCACTCCAGACCCGCACCACTCCCTGTCTATGTAACACACTCCAGACCCACACCACTCCGTCTCTGTAACCACTCCAGACCCACACAACTCCCACTCTGTGTAACCACTTGAGACCAACACCACTCCCAGTCTCAGTAACCACTCCAGACCCACACCACTCCCCCTCTGTGTAACCACTCCAGACCCACACAACTCTCCGTCTGTGTAACCACTCACGACCCACACCAATCCCCCTCTCTGTAACCACTCCAGACCCACACCACTCCCCATCTGTGTAACCACTCCAGACCCACACCACTCCCCCTCTGTGTAACCACTCCAGACCCACACAACTCACCGTCTGTGTAACCACTCACGACCCACACCAATCCCCGTCTCTGTAACCAGTCCAGACCAACACCACTACCCGTCTGTGTAACCACTCCAGACCCACACCACTCCGTCTCTGTAACACACTCCAGACCCACACCACTCCCTGTTGTGTAACACACTCCAGACCCACAACACTCCCCATCTGTGTAACCACTCCAGACCAACACAACTCCCCGTCTGTGTAACCAGTCCAGACCCACACCACTCCCCCTCTGTGTAACCACTCCAGACCCACACCACTCCCTGTCTATGTAACACACTCCAGACCCACACCACTCCCTGTCTATGTAACACACTCCAGACCCACAGCACTCCCCGTCTGTGTAACCACTCCAGACCCACACCACTCACCGTCTGTGTAACCACTCCAGACCCACACCACTCCCTGTCTATGTAACAACTCCAGACCCACACCACTCCCCGTCTGTGTAACCACTCCAGACCCACACCACTCCCCGTCTCTGTAACCACTCCAGACCCACACCACTCCACCTCTGTATAACCACTCCAGACCCACACCACTCCCCGTCTGTGTAACCACTCCAGACCCACAGCAATCCCAGTCTGTGTAACCACTCACGACCCTAACCACTCCCCATCTGTGTAACCACTCCAGACCCACACCACTCCGTCAGTGTAACCACTCCAGACCCACAGCAATACCTGTCTCTGTAACCAGTCCAGACCCACACCACTCCCAGTCTATGTAACACACTCCAGACCCACACCACAACCCGTCTGTGTAACCACTCCAGACCCACACCACTCCCGGTCTGTGTATCCACTCCAGACCCACACCACACCCCGTCTGTGTATCCACTCCAGACCCACACCACTCCCCGTCTGTGAAACCACTCCAGACCCACACTATTCCCGGTCTGTGTAATCACTCCTGACCCACACCACCCCCCGTCTGTGTAACCACTCCAGACCTACACCACTCCCTGTCACTGTAACCACTCCAGACCCACACCACTCCCTGTCTATGTAACACACTCCAGACCCACACCACTCCCTCTCTCTGTAACCACTCCAGACCCACACCCCTCCCCGTCTGTGTAACCACTCCGGACGCACACCACTCCCCGTCTGTGTAACCACTCACGACCCACACCACTCCCCCTCTGTGTAACCACTCCAGACCCACACCACACCCCGTCTCTGTAACCAGTCACGACCCACACCTCTCCCCCTCTGTGTAACCACTCCAGACCCACACCACTCCGTCTCTGTAACCAGTCCAGACCAACACCACCACCCGTCTGTGTAACCACTCCAGACCCACACCACTCCCTGTCTATGTAACCACTCCAGACCCACACCACTCCCTGTCTCTGTAACCACTCCAGACACAAACCACTCCCTGTCTCTGTAACCACTACAGACCCACACCACTCCCCGGCTGTGTAACCACTCCAGACCCACACCACACCCTCTGTAACCACTACAGACCCATACCACTCCCTGTCTGTGTAACCACTCACGACCCACAGCAATCCCTGTCTGTGTAACCGCTCACGACCCTAACCACTCCCCGTCTGTGTAACCACTCCAGACCCACACCACTCCGTCAGTGTAACCACTCCAGACCCACAGCAATACCTGTCTCTGTAACCACTCCAGACCCACACTTCTCCCCATCTGTGTAACCACTCCAGACCCACACCACTCCCTGTCTATGTAACACACTCCAGACCCACACCACTACCCGTCTGTGTAACCACTCCAGCCCGCACCACTCCCTGTCTATGTAACACACTCCAGACCCACACGACTCCGTCTCTGTAACCACTCCAGACCCACACCACTCCCTGTCTCTGTAACACACTCCAGACCCACACCACTCCCTGTCTCTGTAACCACTCCAGACCCACACCACTCCCCGTCTGTGTAACCACTCCAGACCCACACCACTCCCTGTCTGTGTAACACACTCCAGACCCACACCACTCCCCGTCTTTGTAACCACTCCAGACCAACACAATTCCCCGTCTGTGTAACCAGTCCAGACCCACACCACTCACCCTCTGTGTAACCACTCCAGACCTACACCACTCCCTGTCTATGTAACACACTCCAGACCCACACCACTCCCTGTCTATGTAACACACTCCAGACCCACACCACTCCCCGTCTGTGTAACCACTCCAGACCCACACCACTCACCGTCTGTGTAACCACTCCAGACCCACACCACTCCCTGTCTATGTAACAACTCCAGACCCACACCACTCCCCATCTGTGTAACCACTCCAGACCCACACCACTCCCCGTCTCTGTAACCACTCCAGACCCACACCACTCCCAGTCTGTGTAATCACTCCAGACCCACACCACTCCCCGTCTGTGTATCCACTCCAGACCAACACCACTCCCCGTCTCTGTAACCACTCCAGACCCACAGCAATCCCTGTCTGTGTAACCACTCACGATCCTAACCACTCCCCGTCTGTGAAACCACTCCAGACCCACACCACTCCCCCTCTGTATAACCACTCCAGACCCACACCACTCCCCGTCTGTGTAACCACTCCAGACCCACAGCAATCCCTGTCTGTGTAACCACTCACGACCCTAACCACTCCCTGTCTCTGTAACCACTCCAGACCCACACCACTCCCCGTCTGTGTAACCACTCCAGAACCACACCACTCCCCGTCTCTGTAACCACTCCAGACCCACACCACTCCCCCTCTGTATAACCACTCCAGACCCACACCACTCCCCGTCTGTGTAACCACTCCAGACCCACAGCAATCCCAGTCTGTGTAACCACTCACGACCCTAACCACTCCCCATCTGTGTAACCACTCCAGACCCACACCACTCACCGTCTGTGTAACCACTCCAGACCCACACCACTCCCTGTCTATGTAACAACTCCAGAACCACACCACTCCCCGTCTGTGTAACCACTCCAGACCCACACCACTCCCCGTCTCTGTAACCACTCCAGACCCACACCACTCCCCCTCTGTATAACCACTCCAGACCCACACCACTCCCCGTCTGTGTAACCACTCCAGACCCACAGCAATCCCTGTCTATGTAACACACTCCAGACCCACACCACTCCCTCTCTCTGTAACCACTCCAGACCCACACCACTCCCCGTCTGTGTAACCACTCCGGACGCACACCACTCCCCGTCTGTGTAACCACTCACGACCCACACCACTCCCCCTCTGTGTAACCACTCCAGACCCACACCACTCCGTTAGTGTAACCACTCCAGACCCACACCACTCCGTCTCTGTAACCAGTCCAGACCAACACCACCACCCGTCTGTGTAACCACTCCAGACCCACACCACTCCCTGTCTATGTAACCACTCCAGACCCACACCACTCCCTGTCTCTGTAACCACTCGAGACCCACACCACTCCCTGTCTCTGTAATCACTACAGACCCACACCACTCCCCGGCTGTGTAACCACTCCAGACCCACACCACACCCTCTGTAACCACTACAGACCCATACCACTCCCTGTCTGTGTAACCACTCACGACCCACAGCAATCCCTGTCTCTGTAACCGCTCACGACCCTAACCACTCCCCGTCTGTGTAACCACTCCAGACCCACACCACTCCGTCAGTGTAACCACTCCAGACCCACAGCAATACCTGTCTCTGTAACCACTCCAGACCCACACCACTCCCCGTCTGTGTAACCACTCCAGACCCACACCACTCCCTGTCTATGTAACACACTCCAGACCCACACCACTACCCGTCTGTGTAACCACTCCAGACCCACACCACTCCCTGTCTATGTAACACACTCCAGACCCACACCACTCCGTCTCTGTAACCACTCCAGACCCACACAACTCCCACTCTGTGTAACCACTCGAGACCAACACCACTCCCAGTCTCTGTAACCACTCCAGACCCACACCACTCCCCCTCTGTGTAACCACTCCAGACCCACACAACTCCCCGTCTGTGTAACCACTCACGACCCACACCAATCCCCCTCTCTGTAACCAGTCCAGACCAACACCACTACCCGTCTGTGTAACCACTCCGTCTCTGTAACCAGTCCAGACCAACACCACAACCCGTCTGTGTAACCACTCCAGACCCACACCACTCCCTGTCTATGTAACACACTCCAGACCCACACCACTCCCTGTCTCTGTAACCACTCCAGACCCACACCACTCCCCGTCTGCGTAACCACTCCAGACCCACACCACTCCCTGTCTGTGTAGCACACTCCAGACCCACACCACTCCCCGTCTGTGTAACCACTCCAGACCAACACAACTCCCCGTCTGTGTAACCAGTCCAGACCCACACCACTCACCCTCTGTGTAACCACTCCAGACCCACACCAATCCCTGTCTATGTAACCACTACAGACCCACACCACTCCCCGGCTGTGTAACCACTCCAGACCCACACCACACCCTCTGTAACCACTACAGACCCATACCACTCCCTGTCTGTGTAACCACTCACGACCCACAGCAATCCCTGTCTGTGTAACCGCTCACGACCCTAACCACACCCGTCTGTGTAACCACTCCAGACCCACACCACTCCGTCAGTGTAACCACTCCAGACCCACAGCAATACCTGTCTATGAAACCACTCCAGACCCGCACCACTCCCTGTCTATGTAACACACTCCAGACCCACACCACTCCGTCTCTGTAACCACTCCAGACCCACACAACTCCCACTCTGTGTAACCACTTGAGACCAACACCACTCCCAGTCTCAGTAACCACTCCAGACCCACACCACTCCCCCTCTGTGTAACCACTCCAGACCCACACAACTCTCCGTCTGTGTAACCACTCACGACCCACACCAATCCCCCTCTCTGTAACCACTCCAGACCCACACCACTCCCCATCTGTGTAACCACTCCAGACCCACACCACTACCCGTCTGTGTAACCACTCCGTCTCTGTAACCACTCCAGACCCACACCACTCCCTGTCTCTGTAACACACTCCAGACCCACACCACTCCCTGTCTCTGTAACCACTCCAGACCCACACCACTCCCCGTCTGTGTAACCACTCCAGACCCACACCACTCCCTGTCTGTGTAACACACTCCAGACCCACACCACTCCCCGTCTTTGTAACCACTCCAGACCATCACAATTCCCCGTCTGTGTAACCAGTCCAGACCCACACCACTCACCCTCTGTGTATCCACTCCAGACCCACACCACTCCCTGTCTATGTAACACACTCCAGACCCACACCACTCCCTGTCTATGTAACACACTCCAGACCCACACCACTCCCCGTCTGTGTAACCACTCCAGACCCACACCACTCACCGTCTGTGTAACCACTCCAGACCCACACCACTCCCTGTCTATGTAACAACTCCAGACCCACACCACTCCCCGTCTGTGTAACCACTCCAGACCCACACCACTCCCCGTCTCTGTAACCACTCCAGACCCACACCACTCCCAGTCTGTGTAATCACTCCAGACCCACACCACTCCCCGTCTGTGTATCCACTCCAGACCAACACCACTCCCCGTCTCTGTAACCACTCCAGACCCACAGCAATCCCTGTCTGTGTAACCACTCACGATCCTAACCACTCCCCGTCTGTGTAACCACTCCAGACCCACACCACTCCCCCTCTGTATAACCACTCCAGACCCACACCACTCCCCGTCTGTGTAACCACTCCAGACCCACAGCAATCCCTGTCTGTGTAACCACTCACGACCCTAACCACTCCCTGTCTCTGTAACCACTCCAGACCCACACCACTCCCCGTCTGTGTAACCACTCCAGAACCACACCACTCCCCGTCTCTGTAACCACTCCAGACCCACACCACTCCCCCTCTGTATAACCACTCCAGACCCACACCACTCCCCGTCTGTGTAACCACTCCAGACCCACAGCAATCCCAGTCTGTGTAACCACTCACGACCCTAACCACTCCCCATCTGTGTAACCACTCCAGACCCACACCACTCACCGTCTGTGTAACCACTCCAGACCCACACCACTCCCTGTCTATGTAACAACTCCAGAACCACACCACTCCCCGTCTGTGTAACCACTCCAGACCCACACCACTCCCCGTCTCTGTAACCACTCCAGACCCACACCACTCCCCCTCTGTATAACCACTCCAGACCCACACCACTCCCCGTCTGTGTAACCACTCCAGACCCACAGCAATCCCTGTCTATGTAACACACTCCAGACCCACACCACTCCCTCTCTCTGTAACCACTCCAGACCCACACCACTCCCCGTCTGTGTAACCACTCCGGACGCACACCACTCCCCGTCTGTGTAACCACTCACGACCCACACCACTCCCCCTCTGTGTAACCACTCCAGACCCACACCACTCCGTTAGTGTAACCACTCCAGACCCACACCACTCCGTCTCTGTAACCAGTCCAGACCAACACCACCACCCGTCTGTGTAACCACTCCAGACCCACACCACTCCCTGTCTCTGTAACCACTCCAGACCCACACCACTCCCTGTCTCTGTAACCACTACAGACCCACACCACTCCCCGGCTGTGTAACCACTCCAGACCCACACCACACCCTCTGTAACCACTACAGACCCATACCACTCCCTGTCTGTGTAACCACTCACGACCCACAGAAATCCCTGTCTCTGTAACCGCTCACGACCCTAACCACTCCCCGTCTGTGTAACCACTCCAGACCCACACCACTCCGTCAGTGTAACCACTCCAGACCCACAGCAATACCTGTCTCTGTAACCACTCCAGACCCACACCACTCCCCGTCTGTGTAACCACTCCAGACCCACACCACTCCCTGTCTATGTAACACACTCCAGACCCACACCACTACCCGTCTGTGTAACCACTCCAGACCCACACCACTCCCTGTCTATGTAACACACTCCAGACCCACACCACTCCGTCTCTGTAACCACTCCAGACCCACACAACTCCCACTCTGTGTAACCACTCGAGACCAACACCACTCCCAGTCTCTGTAACCACTCCAGACCCACACCACTCCCCCTCTGTGTAACCACTCCAGACCCACACAACTCCCCGTCTGTGTAACCACTCACGACCCACACCAATCCCCCTCTCTGTAACCAGTCCAGACCAACACCACTACCCGTCTGTGTAACCACTCCGTCTCTGTAACCAGTCCAGACCAACACCACAACCAGTCTGTGTAACCACTCCAGACCCACACCACTCCCTGTCTATGTAACACACTCCAGACCCACACCACTCCCTGTCTCTGTAACCACTCCAGACCCACACCACTCCCCGTCTGTGTAACCACTCCAGACCCACACCACTCCCTGTCTGTGTAGCACACTCCAGACCCACACCACTCCCCGTCTGTGTAACCACTCCAGACCAACACAACTCCCCGTCTGTGTAACCAGTCCAGACCCACACCACTCACCCTCTGTGTAACCACTCCAGACCCACACCAATCCCTGTCTATGTAACCACTACAGACCCACACCACTCCCCGGCTGTGTAACCACTCCAGACCCACACCACACCCTCTGTAACCACTACAGACCCATACCACTCCCTGTCTGTGTAATCACTCACGACACACAGCAATCCCTGTCTGTGTAACCGCTCACGACCCTAACCACTCCCCGTCTGTGTAACCACTCCAGACCCACACCACTCCGTCAGTGTAACGACTCCAGACCCACAGCAATACCTGTCTCTGTAACCACTCCAGACCCACCCCACTCCCCGTCTGTGTAACCACTCCAGACCCACACCACTCCCTGTCTATGTAACACACTCCAGACCCACACCACTACCCGTCTGTGTAACCACTCCAGACCCACACCACTCCCTGTCTATGTAACACACTCCAGACCCACACCACTCCGTCTCTGTAACCACTCCAGACCCACACCACTCCCCCTCTGTGTAACCACTCCAGACCCACACAACTCCCCGTCTGTGTAACCACTCACGACCCACACCAATCCCCCTCTCTGTATCCAGTCCAGACCAACACCACTACCCGTCTGTGTAACCACTCCGTCTCTGTAACCAGTCCAGACCAACACCACAACCCGTCTGTGTAACCACTCCAGACCCACACCACTCCCTGTCTCTGTAACCACTCCAGACCCACACCACTCCCCGTCTGTGTAACCACTCCAGACCCACACCAAACCCCGTCTGTGTAACACTCCAGACACACACCACACTCCGTCTGTGTAAACACTCCAAACCCACACCACTCCCCGTCTGTGTAATCTCTCCAGACCCACACCATTCCCCGTCTGTGTATCCACTCCAGACCAACACCACTCCCTGTCTCTGTAACCACTACAGACCCACACCACTCCCCGGCTGTGTAACCACTCCAGACCCACACCACACCCTCTGTAACCACTACAGACCCATACCACTCCCTGTCTGTGTAACCACTCACGACCCACACCAAACCCCGTCTGTGTAACACTCCAGACACACACCACACTCCGTCTGTGTAAACACTCCAAACCCACACCACTCCCCGTCTGTGTAATCTCTCCAGACCCACACCATTCCCCGTCTGTGTATCCACTCCAGACCAACACCACTCCCTGTCTCTGTAACCACTACAGACCCACACCACTCCCCGGCTGTGTAACCACTCCAGACCCACACCACACCCTCTGTAACCACTACAGACCCACACCACTCCCCGTCTGTGTAACACTCCAGACACACACCACACTCCGTCTGTGTAAACACTCCAAACCCACACCACTCCCCGTCTGTGTAATCTCTCCAGACCCACACCATTCCCCGTCTGTGTATCCACTCCAGACCAACACCACTCCCTGTCTCTGTAACCACTACAGACCCACACCACTCCCCGGCTGTGTAACCACTCCAGACCCACACCACACCCTCTGTAACCACTACAGACCCATACCACTCCCTGTCTGTGTAACCACTCACGACCCACAGCAATACCTGTCTCTGTAACCACTCCAGACCCACACCACTCCCCGTCTGTGTAACCACTCCAGACCCACACCACTCCCTGTCTATGTAACACACTCCAGACCCACACCACTACCCGTCTGTGTAACCACTCCAGACCCACACCACTCCCTGTCTATGTAACACACTCCAGACCCACACCACTACCCGTCTGTGTAACCACTCCAGACCCACACCACTCCCTGTCTATGTAACACACTCCAGACCCACACCACTCCGTCTCTGTAACCACTCCAGACCCACACAACTCCCACTCTGTGTAACCACTCGAGACCAACACCACTCCCAGTCTCTGTAACCACTCCAGACCCACACCACTCCCCCTCTGTGTAACCACTCCAGACCCACACAACTCCCCGTCTGTGTAACCACTCACGACCCACACCAATCCCCCTCTCTGTAACCAGTCCAGACCAACACCACTACCCGTCTGTGTAACCACTCCGTCTCTGTAACCAGTCCAGACCAACACCACAACCCGTCTGTGTAACCACTCCAGACCCACACCACTCCCTGTCTATGTAACACACTCCAGACCCACACCACTCCCTGTCTCTGTAACCACTCCAGACCCACACCACTCCCCGTCTGTGTAACCACTCCAGACCCACACCACTCCCTGTCTGTGTAGCACACTCCAGACCCACACCACTCCCCGTCTGTGTAACCACTCCAGACCAACACAACTCCCCGTCTGTGTAACCAGTCCAGACCCACACCACTCACCCTCTGTGTAACCACTCCAGACCCACACCAATCCCTGTCTATGTAACCACTACAGACCCACACCACTCCCCGGCTGTGTAACCACTCCAGACCAACACCACACCCTCTGTAACCACTACAGACCCATACCACTCCCTGTCTGTGTAACCACTCACGACCCACAGCAATCCCTGTCTGTGTAACCGCTCACGACCCTAACCACTCCCCGTCTGTGTAACCACTCCAGACCCACACCACTCCGTCAGTGTAACCACTCCAGACCCACAGCAATACCTGTCTCTGTAACCACTCCAGACCCACACTTCTCCCCATCTGTGTAACCACTCCAGACCCACACCACTCCCTGTCTATGTAACACACTCCAGACCCACACCACAACCCGTCTGTGTAACCACTCCAGACCCGCACCACTCCCTGTCTATGTAACACACTCCAGACCCACACCACTCCGTCTCTGTAACCACTCCAGACCCACACAACTCCCACTCTGTGTAACCACTTGAGACCAACACCACTCCCAGTCTCTGTAACCACTCCAGACCCACACCACTCCCCCTCTGTGTAACCACTCCAGACCCACACAACTCCCCGTCTGTGTAACCACTCACGACCCACACCAATCCCCCTCTCTGTAACCACTCCAGACCCACACAACTCCCCATCTGTGTAACCACTCCAGACCCACACCACTCCCCATCTGTGTAACCACTCCAGACCCACACCACTACCCGTCTGTGTAACCACTCCGTCTCTGTAACCACTCCAGACCCACACCACTCCCTGTCTCTGTAACACACTCCAGACCCACACCACTCCCTGTCTCTGTAACCACTCCAGACCCACACCACTCCCCGTCTGTGTAACCACTCCAGACCCACACCACTCCCTGTCTGTGTAACACACTCCAGACCCACACCACTCCCCGTCTTTGTAACCACTCCAGACCAACACAATTCCCCGTCTGTGTAACCAGTCCAGACCCACACCACTCACCCTCTGTGTAACCACTCCAGACCCACACCACTCCCTGTCTATGTAACACACTCCAGACCCACACCACTCCCTGTCTATGTAACACACTCCAGACCCACACCACTCCCCGTCTGTGTAACCACTCCAGACCCACACCACTCACCGTCTGTGTAACCACTCCAGACCCACACCACTCCCTGTCTATGTAACAACTCCAGACCCACACCACTCCCCGTCTGTGTAACCACTCCAGACCCACACCACTCCCCGTCTCTGTAACCACTCCAGACCCACACCACTCCCAGTCTGTGTAATCACTCCAGACCCACACCACTCCCCGTCTGTGTATCCACTCCAGACCAACACCACTCCCCGTCTCTGTAACCACTCCAGACCCACAGCAATCCCTGTCTGTGTAACCACTCACGATCCTAACCACTCCCCGTCTGTGTAACCACTCCAGACCCACACCACTCCCCCTCTGTATAACCACTCCAGACCCACACCACTCCCCGTCTGTGTAACCACTCCAGACCCACAGCAATCCCTGTCTGTGTAACCACTCACGACCCTAACCACTCCCTGTCTCTGTAACCACTCCAGACCCACACCACTCCCCGTCTGTGTAACCACTCCAGAACCACACCACTCCCCGTCTCTGTAACCACTCCAGACCCACACCACTCCCCCTCTGTATAACCACTCCAGACCCACACCACTCCCCGTCTGTGTAACCACTCCAGACCCACAGCAATCCCAGTCTGTGTAACCACTCACGACCCTAACCACTCCCCATCTGTGTAACCACTCCAGACCCACACCACTCACCGTCTGTGTAACCACTCCAGACCCACACCACTCCCTGTCTATGTAACAACTCCAGAACCACACCACTCCCCGTCTGTGTAACCACTCCAGACCCACACCACTCCCCGTCTCTGTAACCACTCCAGACCCACACCACTCCCCCTCTGTATAACCACTCCAGACCCACACCACTCCCCGTCTGTGTAACCACTCCAGACCCACAGCAATCCCTGTCTATGTAACACACTCCAGACCCACACCACTCCCTCTCTCTGTAACCACTCCAGACCCACACCACTCCCCGTCTGTGTAACCACTCCGGACGCACACCACTCCCCGTCTGTGTAACCACTCACGACCCACACCACTCCCCCTCTGTGTAACCACTCCAGACCCACACCACTCCGTTAGTGTAACCACTCCAGACCTACACCACTCCGTCTCTGTAACCAGTCCAGACCAACACCACCACCCGTCTGTGTAACCACTCCAGACCCACACCACTCCCTGTCTATGTAACCACTCCAGACCCACACCACTCCCTGTCTCTGTAACCACTCCAGACCCACACCACTCCCTGTCTCTGTAACCACTACAGACCCACACCACTCCCCGGCTGTGTAACCACTCCAGACCCACACCACACCCTCTGTAACCACTACAGACCCATACCACTCCCTGTCTGTGTAACCACTCACGACCCACAGAAATCCCTGTCTCTGTAACCGCTCACGACCCTAACCACTCCCCGTCTGTGTAACCACTCCAGACCCACACCACTCCGTCAGTGTAACCACTCCAGACCCACAGCAATACCTGTCTCTGTAACCACTCCAGACCCACACCACTCCCCGTCTGTGTAACCACTCCAGACCCACACCACTCCCTGTCTATGTAACACACTCCAGACCCACACCACTCCCTGTCTATGTAACACACTCCAGACCCACAGCACTCCCCGTCTGTGTAACCACTCCAGACCCACACCACTCACCGTCTGTGTAACCACTCCAGACCCATACCACTCCCTGTCTATGTAACAACTCCAGACCCATACCACTCCCCGTCTGTGTAACCACTCCAGACCCACACCACTCCCCGTCTGTGTAACCACTCCAGACCCACACCACTCCCTGTCTCTGTAACCACTCCAGACCCACACCACTCCCCGTCTGTGTAACCACTCCAGACCCACACCACTCCCTGTCTGTGTAGCACACTCCAGACCCACACCACTCCCCGTCTGTGTAACCACTCCAGACCAACACAACTCCCCGTCTGTGTAACCAGTCCAGACCCACACCACTCACCCTCTGTGTAACCACTCCAGACCCACACCAATCCCTGTCTATGTAACCACTACAGACCCACACCACTCCCCGGCTGTGTAACCACTCCAGACCAACACCACACCCTCTGTAACCACTACAGACCCATACCACTCCCTGTCTGTGTAACCACTCACGACCCACAGCAATCCCTGTCTGTGTAACCGCTCACGACCCTAACCACTCCCCGTCTGTGTAACCACTCCAGACCCACACCACTCCGTCAGTGTAACCACTCCAGACCCACAGCAATACCTGTCTCTGTAACCACTCCAGACCCACACTTCTCCCCATCTGTGTAACCACTCCAGACCCACACCACTCCCTGTCTATGTAACACACTCCAGACCCACACCACTACCCGTCTGTGTAACCACTCCAGACCCGCACCACTCCCTGTCTATGTAACACACTCCAGACCCACACCACTCCGTCTCTGTAACCACTCCAGACCCACACAACTCCCACTCTGTGTAACCACTTGAGACCAACACCACTCCCAGTCTCTGTAACCACTCCAGACCCACACCACTCCCCCTCTGTGTAACCACTCCAGACCCACACAACTCCCCGTCTGTGTAACCACTCACGACCCACACCAATCCCCCTCTCTGTAACCACTCCAGACCCACACAACTCCCCATCTGTGTAACCACTCCAGACCCACACCACTCCCCATCTGTGTAACCACTCCAGACCCACACCACTACCCGTCTGTGTAACCACTCCGTCTCTGTAACCACTCCAGACCCACACCACTCCCTGTCTCTGTAACACACTCCAGACCCACACCACTCCCTGTCTCTGTAACCACTCCAGACCCACACCACTCCCCGTCTGTGTAACCACTCCAGACCCACACCACTCCCTGTCTGTGTAACACACTCCAGACCCACACCACTCCCCGTCTTTGTAACCACTCCAGACCAACACAATTCCCCGTCTGTGTAACCAGTCCAGACCCACACCACTCACCCTCTGTGTAACCACTCCAGACCCACACCACTCCCTGTCTATGTAACACACTCCAGACCCACACCACTCCCTGTCTATGTAACACACTCCAGACCCACACCACTCCCCGTCTGTGTAACCACTCCAGACCCACACCACTCACCGTCTGTGTAACCACTCCAGACCCACACCACTCCCTGTCTATGTAACAACTCCAGACCCACACCACTCCCCGTCTGTGTAACCACTCCAGACCCACACCACTCCCCGTCTCTGTAACCACTCCAGACCCACACCACTCCCAGTCTGTGTAATCACTCCAGACCCACACCACTCCCCGTCTGTGTATCCACTCCAGACCAACACCACTCCCCGTCTCTGTAACCACTCCAGACCCACAGCAATCCCTGTCTGTGTAACCACTCACGATCCTAACCACTCCCCGTCTGTGTAACCACTCCAGACCCACACCACTCCCCCTCTGTATAACCACTCCAGACCCACACCACTCCCCGTCTGTGTAACCACTCCAGACCCACAGCAATCCCTGTCTGTGTAACCACTCACGACCCTAACCACTCCCTGTCTCTGTAACCACTCCAGACCCACACCACTCCCCGTCTGTGTAACCACTCCAGAACCACACCACTCCCCGTCTCTGTAACCACTCCAGACCCACACCACTCCCCCTCTGTATAACCACTCCAGACCCACACCACTCCCCGTCTGTGTAACCACTCCAGACCCACAGCAATCCCAGTCTGTGTAACCACTCACGACCCTAACCACTCCCCATCTGTGTAACCACTCCAGACCCACACCACTCACCGTCATTGTAACCACTCCAGACCCACACCACTCCCTGTCTATGTAACAACTCCAGAACCACACCACTCCCCGTCTGTGTAACCACTCCAGACCCACACCACTCCCCGTCTCTGTAACCACTCCAGACCCACACCACTCCCCCTCTGTATAACCACTCCAGACCCACACCACTCCCCGTCTGTGTAACCACTCCAGACCCACAGCAATCCCTGTCTATGTAACACACTCCAGACCCACACCACTCCCTCTCTCTGTAACCACTCCAGACCCACACCACTCCCCGTCTGTGTAACCACTCCGGACGCACACCACTCCCCGTCTGTGTAACCACTCACGACCCACACCACTCCCCCTCTGTGTAACCACTCCAGACCCACACCACTCCGTTAGTGTAACCACTCCAGACCTACACCACTCCGTCTCTGTAACCAGTCCAGACCAACACCACCACCCGTCTGTGTAACCACTCCAGACCCACACCACTCCCTGTCTATGTAACCACTCCAGACCCACACCACTCCCTGTCTCTGTAACCACTCCAGACCCACACCACTCCCTGTCTCTGTAACCACTACAGACCCACACCACTCCCCGGCTGTGTAACCACTCCAGACCCACACCACACCCTCTGTAACCACTACAGACCCATACCACTCCCTGTCTGTGTAACCACTCACGACCCACAGAAATCCCTGTCTCTGTAACCGCTCACGACCCTAACCACTCCCCGTCTGTGTAACCACTCCAGACCCACACCACTCCGTCAGTGTAACCACTCCAGACCCACAGCAATACCTGTCTCTGTAACCACTCCAGACCCACACCACTCCCCGTCTGTGTAACCACTCCAGACCCACACCACTCCCTGTCTATGTAACACACTCCAGACCCACACCACTCCCTGTCTATGTAACACACTCCAGACCCACAGCACTCCCCGTCTGTGTAACCACTCCAGACCCACACCACTCACCGTCTGTGTAACCACTCCAGACCCATACCACTCCCTGTCTATGTAACAACTCCAGACCCATACCACTCCCCGTCTGTGTAACCACTCCAGACCCACACCACTCCCCGTCTCTGTAACCACTCCAGACCCACACCACTCCCCCTCTGTATAACCACTCCAGACCCACACCACTCCCCGTCTGTGTAACCACTCCAGACCCACAGCAATCCCAGTCTGTGTAACCACTCACGACCCTAACCACTCCCCATCTGTGTAACCACTCCAGACCCACACCACTCCGTCAGTGTAACCACTCCAGACCCACAGCAATACCTGTCTCTGTAACCAGTCCAGACCCACACCACTCCCAGTCTATGTAACACACTCCAGACACACACCACTCCCCGTCTGTGTATCCACTCCAGACCCACACCACACCCCGTCTGTGTATCCACTCCAGACCCACACCACTCCCCGTCTGTGAAACCACTCCAGACCCACACCATTCCCGGTCTGTGTAAACACTCCTGACCCACACCACCCCCCGTCTGTGTAACCACTCCAGACCTACACCACTCCCTGTCACTGTAACCACTCCAGAACCACACCACACCCATTGTCGGTAACCTCTCCAGACCCACACCACTCCCTGTCTATGTAACACACTCCAGACCCACACCACTCCCTCTCTCTGTAACCACTCCAGACCCACACCACTCCCCGTCTGTGTAACCACTCCGGACGCACACCACTCCCCGTCTGTGTAACCACTCACGACCCACACCACTCCCCCTCTGTGTAACCACTCCAGACCCACACCACACCACGTCTCTGTAACCAGTCACGACCCACACCTCTCCTCCTCTGTGTAACCACTCCAGACCCACACCACTCCGACTCTGTAACCAGTCCAGACCAACACCACCACCCGTCTGTGTAACCACTCCAGACCCACACCACTCCCTATCTATGTAACCACTCCAGACCCACACCACTCCCTGTCTCTGTAACCACTCCAGACACAAACCACTCCCTGTCTCTGTAACCACTCCAGACCCACACCACTCCCCGTCTGTGTAACCACTCCAGACCCACACCACTCCCTGTCTCTGTAACACACTCCAGACCCACACCACTCCCCGTCTGTGTAACCACTCCAGACCAACACAATTCCCCGTCTGTGTAACCAGTCCAGACCCACACCACTCACCCTCTGTGTAACCACTCCAGACGCACACCACTCCCCCTCTGTGTAACCACTCCAGACCCACACAACTCCTCGTCTGTGTAACCACTCACGACCCACACCAATCCCCCTCTCTGTAACCACTCCAGACCCACACCACTCCCCATCTGTGTAACCACTCCAGACCCACACCACTCCCCATCTGTGTAACCACTCCAGACCCACACCACTACGCGTCTGTGTAACCACTCCGTCTCTGTAACCAGTCCAGACCAACACAACAACCCGTCTGTGTAACCACTCAAGACCCACACCACTCCCTGTCTATGTAACACACTCCAGACCCACACCACTCCCTGTCTCTGTAACCACTCCAGACCCACACCACTCCCCGTCTGTGTAACCACTCCAGACCCACACCACTCCCTGTCTGTGTAACACACTCCAGACCCACACCACTCCCCGTCTGTGTAACCACTCCAGACCAACACAATTCCCCGTCTGTGTAACCAGTCCAGACCCACACCACTCACCCTCTGTGTAACAACTCCAGACCCACACCACTCCCCGTCTGTGTAACCACTCCAGACCCACAGCAATCCCAGTCTGTGTAACCACTCACGACCCTAACCACTCCCCATCTATGTAACCACTCAAGACCCACACCACTCCCCGTCTGTGTATCCACTCCAGACCAACACCACTCCCCGTCTCTGTAACCACTCCAGACCCACAGCAATCCCTGTCTGTGTAACCACTCACGATCCTAACCACTCCCCGTCTGTGTAACCACTCCAGACCGACACCACTCCCCCTCTGTATAACCACTCCAGACCCACACCACTCCCCGTCTGTGTAACCACTCCAGACCCACAGCAATCCCTGTCTGTGTAACCACTCACGACCCTAACCACTCCCTGTCTCTGTAACCACTCCAGACCCACACCACTCCCCGTCTGTGTAACCACTCCAGAACCACACCACTCCCCGTCTCTGTAACCACTCCAGACCCACACCACTCCCCCTCTGTATAACACTCCAGACCCACACCACTCCCAGTCTGTGTAACCACTCCAGACCCACAGCAATCCCAGTCTGTGTGACCACTCACGACCCTAACCACTCCCCATCTGTGTAACCACTCCAGACCCACACCACTCACCGTCTGTGTAACCACTCCAGACCCACACCACTCCCTGTCTATGTAACAACTCCAGAACCACAGCAATCCCTGTCTGTGTAACAACTCCAGACCCACACCACTCCCCGTCTCTGTAACCACTCCAGACCCACACCACTCCCCGTCTGTGTAACCACTCCGGACGCACACCACTCCCCGTCTGTGTAACCACTCATGACCCACACCACTCCCCCTCTGTGTAACCACTCCAGTCCCACACCACTCCGTTAGTGTAACCACTCCAGACCCACACCACTCCGTCTCTGTAACCAGTCCAGACCAACACCACCACCCGTCTGTGTAACCACTCCAGACCCACACCACTCCCTGTCTATGTAACCACTCCAGACCCACACCACTCCCTGTCTCTGTAACCACTCCAGACCCACACCACTCCCTGTCTCTGTAACCACTACAGACCCACACCACTCCCCGGCTGTGTAACCACTCCAGACCCACACCACACCCTCTGTAACCACTACAGACCCATACCACTCCCTGTCTGTGTAACCACTCACGACCCACAGAAATCCCTGTCTCTGTAACCGCTCACGACCCTAACCACTCCCCGTCTGTGTAACCACTCCAGACCAACACCACTCCGTCAGTGTAACCACTCCAGACCCACAGCAATACCTGTCTCTGTAACCACTCCAGACCCACACCACTCCCTGTTGTGTAACACACTCCAGACCCACAACACTCCTCGTCTGTGTAACCACTCCAGACCAACACAACTCCCTGTCTATGTAACACACTCCAGACCCACACCACTCCCTGTCTATGTAACACACTCCAGACCCACAGCACTCCCCGTCTGTGTAACCACTCCAGACCCACACCACTCACCGTCTGTGTAACCACTCCAGACCCACACCACTCCCTGTCTATGTAACAACTCCAGACCCACACCACTCCCCGTCTGTGTAACCACTCCAGACCCACACCACTCCCCGTCTCTGTAACCACTCCAGACCCACACCACTCCACCTCTGTATAACCACTCCAGACCCACACCAATCCCCGTCTGTGTAACCACTCCAGACCCACAGCAATCCCAGTCTGTGTAACCACTCACGACCCTAACCACTCCCCATCTGTGTAACCACTCCAGACCCACACCACTCCGTCAGTGTAACCACTCCAGACCCACAGCAATACCTGTCTCTGTAACCAGTCCAGACCCACACCACTCCCAGTCTATGTAACACACTCCAGACCCACACCACAACCCGTCTGTGTAACCACTCCAGACACACACCACTCCCCGTCTGTGTATCCACTCCAGTCCCACACCACACCCCGTCTGTGTATCCACTCCAGACCCACACCACTCCCCGTCTGTGAAACCACTCCAGACCCACACCATTCCCGGTCTGTGTAAACACTCCTGACCCACACCACCCCCCGTCTGTGTAACCACTCCAGACCTACACCACTCCCTGTCACTGTAACCACTCCAGAACCACACCACACCCATTGTCGGTAACCTCTCCAGACCCACACCACTCCCTGTCTATGTAACACACTCCAGACCCACACCACTCCCTCTCTCTGTAACCACTCCAGACCCACACCACTCCCCGTCTGTGTAACCACTCCGGACGCACACCACTCCCCGTCTGTGTAACCACTCACGACCCACACCACTCCCCCTCTGTGTAACCACTCCAGACCCACACCACACCACGTCTCTGTAACCAGTCACGACCCACACCTCTCCTCCTCTGTGTAACCACTCCAGACCCACACCACTCCGACTCTGTAACCAGTCCAGACCAACACCACCACCCGTCTGTGTAACCACTCCAGACCCACACCACTCCCTATCTATGTAACCACTCCAGACCCACACCACTCCCTGTCTCTGTAACCACTCCAGACACAAACCACTCCCTGTCTCTGTAACCACTCCAGACCCACACCACTCCCCGTCTGTGTAACCACTCCAGACCCACACCACTCCCTGTCTCTGTAACACACTCCAGACCCACACCACTCCCCGTCTGTGTAACCACTCCAGACCAACACAATTCCCCGTCTGTGTAACCAGTCCAGACCCACACCACTCACCCTCTGTGTAACCACTCCAGACGCACACCACTCCCCCTCTGTGTAACCACTCCAGACCCACACAACTCCTCGTCTGTGTAACCACTCACGACCCACACCAATCCCCCTCTCTGTAACCACTCCAGACCCACACCACTCCCCATCTGTGTAACCACTCCAGACCCACACCACTCCCCATCTGTGTAACCACTCCAGACCCACACCACTACGCGTCTGTGTAACCACTCCGTCTCTGTAACCAGTCCAGACCAACACAACAACCCGTCTGTGTAACCACTCAAGACCCACACCACTCCCTGTCTATGTAACACACTCCAGACCCACACCACTCCCTGTCTCTGTAACCACTCCAGACCCACACCACTCCCCGTCTGTGTAACCACTCCAGACCCACACCACTCCCTGTCTGTGTAACACACTCCAGACCCACACCACTCCCCGTCTGTGTAACCACTCCAGACCAACACAATTCCCCGTCTGTGTAACCAGTCCAGACCCACACCACTCACCCTCTGTGTAACAACTCCAGACCCACACCACTCCCCGTCTGTGTAACCACTCCAGACCCACAGCAATCCCAGTCTGTGTAACCACTCACGACCCTAACCACTCCCCATCTATGTAACCACTCAAGACCCACACCACTCCCCGTCTGTGTATCCACTCCAGACCAACACCACTCCCCGTCTCTGTAACCACTCCAGACCCACAGCAATCCCTGTCTGTGTAACCACTCACGATCCTAACCACTCCCCGTCTGTGTAACCACTCCAGACCCACACCACTCCCCCTCTGTATAACCACTCCAGACCCACACCACTCCCCGTCTGTGTAACCACTCCAGACCCACAGCAATCCCTGTCTGTGTAACCACTCACGACCCTAACCACTCCCTGTCTCTGTAACCACTCCAGACCCACACCACTCCCCGTCTGTGTAACCACTCCAGAACCACACCACTCCCCGTCTCTGTAACCACTCCAGACCCACACCACTCCCCCTCTGTATAACACTCCAGACCCACACCACTCCCAGTCTGTGTAACCACTCCAGACCCACAGCAATCCCAGTCTGTGTGACCACTCACGACCCTAACCACTCCCCATCTGTGTAACCACTCCAGACCCACACCACTCACCGTCTGTGTAACCACTCCAGACCCACACCACTCCCTGTCTATGTAACAACTCCAGAACCACAGCAATCCCTGTCTGTGTAACAACTCCAGACCCACACCACTCCCCGTCTCTGTAACCACTCCAGACCCACACCACTCCCCGTCTGTGTAACCACTCCGGACGCACACCACTCCCCGTCTGTGTAACCACTCATGACCCACACCACTCCCCCTCTGTGTAACCACTCCAGTCCCACACCACTCCGTTAGTGTAACCACTCCAGACCCACACCACTCCGTCTCTGTAACCAGTCCAGACCAACACCACCACCCGTCTGTGTAACCACTCCAGACCCACACCACTCCCTGTCTATGTAACCACTCCAGACCCACACCACTCCCTGTCTCTGTAACCACTCCAGACCCACACCACTCCCTGTCTCTGTAACCACTACAGACCCACACCACTCCCCGGCTGTGTAACCACTCCAGACCCACACCACACCCTCTGTAACCACTACAGACCCATACCACTCCCTGTCTGTGTAACCACTCACGACCCACAGAAATCCCTGTCTCTGTAACCGCTCACGACCCTAACCACTCCCCGTCTGTGTAACCACTCCAGACCAACACCACTCCGTCAGTGTAACCACTCCAGACCCACAGCAATACCTGTCTCTGTAACCACTCCAGACCCACACCACTCCCTGTTGTGTAACACACTCCAGACCCACAACACTCCTCGTCTGTGTAACCACTCCAGACCAACACAACTCCCTGTCTATGTAACACACTCCAGACCCACACCACTCCCTGTCTATGTAACACACTCCAGACCCACAGCACTCCCCGTCTGTGTAACCACTCCAGACCCACACCACTCACCGTCTGTGTAACCACTCCAGACCCACACCACTCCCTGTCTATGTAACAACTCCAGACCCACACCACTCCCCGTCTGTGTAACCACTCCAGACCCACACCACTCCCCGTCTCTGTAACCACTCCAGACCCACACCACTCCACCTCTGTATAACCACTCCAGACCCACACCAATCCCCGTCTGTGTAACCACTCCAGACCCACAGCAATCCCAGTCTGTGTAACCACTCACGACCCTAACCACTCCCCATCTGTGTAACCACTCCAGACCCACACCACTCCGTCAGTGTAACCACTCCAGACCCACAGCAATACCTGTCTCTGTAACCAGTCCAGACCCACACCACTCCCAGTCTATGTAACACACTCCAGACCCACACCACAACCCGTCTGTGTAACCACTCCAGACACACACCACTCCCCGTCTGTGTATCCACTCCAGTCCCACACCACACCCCGTCTGTGTATCCACTCCAGACCCACACCACTCCCCGTCTGTGAAACCACTCCAGACCCACACCATTCCCGGTCTGTGTAAACACTCCTGACCCACACCACCCCCCGTCTGTGTAACCACTCCAGACCTACACCACTCCCTGTCACTGTAACCACTCCAGAACCACACCACACCCATTGTCGGTAACCTCTCCAGACCCACACCACTCCCTGTCTATGTAACACACTCCAGACCCACACCACTCCCTCTCTCTGTAACCACTCCAGACCCACACCACTCCCCGTCTGTGTAACCACTCCGGACGCACACCACTCCCCGTCTGTGTAACCACTCACGACCCACACCACTCCCCCTCTGTGTAACCACTCCAGACCCACACCACACCACGTCTCTGTAACCAGTCACGACCCACACCTCTCCTCCTCTGTGTAACCACTCCAGACCCACACCACTCCGACTCTGTAACCAGTCCAGACCAACACCACCACCCGTCTGTGTAACCACTCCAGACCCACACCACTCCCTATCTATGTAACCACTCCAGACCCACACCACTCCCTGTCTCTGTAACCACTCCAGACACAAACCACTCCCTGTCTCTGTAACCACTACAGACCCACAACACTCCCCGGCTGTGTAACCACTCCAGACCCACACCACACCCTCTGTAACCACTACAGACCCATACCACTCCCTGTCTGTGTAACCACTCACGACCCACAGCAATCCCTGTCTGTGTAACCGCTCACGACCCTAACCACTCCCCGTCTGTGTAACCACTCCAGACCCACACCACTCCGTCAGTGTAACCACTCCAGACCCACAGCAATACCTGTCTCTGTAACCACTCCAGACCCACACCACTCCCTGTCTATGTAACACACTCCAGACCCACACCACTACCCGTCTGTGTAACCACTCCAGACCCGCACCACTCCCTGTCTATGTAACACACTCCAGACCCACACCACTCCGTCTCTGTAACCACTCCAGACCCACACAACTTCCACTCTGTGTAACCACTTGAGACCAACACCACTCCCAGTCTCTGTAACCACTCCAGACCCACACCACTCCCCCTCTGTGTAACCACTCCAGACCCACACAACTCCCCGTCTGTGTAACCACTCACGACCCACACCAATCCCCCTCTCTGTAACCACTCCAGACCCACACCACTCCCCATCTGTGTAACCACTCCAGACCCACACCACTCCCCATCTGTGTAACCACTCCAGACCCACACCACTACGCGTCTGTGTAACCACTCCGTCTCTGTAACCAGTCCAGACCAACACCACAACCCGTCTGTGTAACCACTCCAGACTCACACCACTCCCTGTCTATGTAACACACTCCAGACCCACACCACTCCCGGTCTCTGTAACCACTCCAGACCCACACCACTCCCCGTCTGTGTAACCACTCCAGACCCACACCACTCCCTGTCTCTGTAACACACTCCAGACCCACACCACTCCCCGTCTGTGTAACCACTCCAGACCAACACAATTCCCCGTCTGTGTAACCAGTCCAGACCCACACCACTCACCCTCTGTGTAACCACTCCAGACCCACACCACTCCCCCTCTGTGTAACCACTCCAGACCCACACAACTCCCCGTCTGTGTAACCACTCACTACCCACACCAATCCCCCTCTCTGTAACCACTCCAGACCCACACCACTCCCCATCTGTGTAACCACTCCAGACCCACACCACTCCCCATCTGTGTAACCACTCCAGACCCACACCACTACGCGTCTGTGTAACCACTCCGTCTCTGTAACGAGTCCAGACCAACACAACAACCCGTCTGTGTAACCACTCCAGACCCACACCACTCCCTGTCCATGTAACACACTCCAGACCCACACCACTCCCTGTCTCTGTAACCACTCCAGACCCACACCACTCCCCGTCTGTGTAACCACTCCAGACCCACACCACTCCCTGTCTGTGTAACACACTCCAGACCCACACCACTCCCCGTCTGTGTAACCACTCCAGACCAACACAATTCCCCGTCTGTGTAACCAGTCCAGACCCACACCACTCACCCTCTGTGTAACCACTCCAGACCCACACCACTCCCTGTCTATGTAACACACTCCAGACCCACACCACTCCCTGTCTATGTAACACACTCCAGACCCACACCACTCCCCGTCTGTGTAACCACTCCAGACACACACCACTCACCGTCTGTGTAACCACTCCAGACCCACACCACTCCCTGTCTATGTAACAACTCCAGACCCACACCACTCCCCGTCTGTGTAACCACTCCAGACCCACACCACTCCCCGTCTCTGTAACCACTCCAGACCCACACCACTCCCAGTCTGTGTAATCACTCCAGACCCACACCACTCCCCGTCTGTGTATCCACTCCAGACCAACACCACTCCCCGTCTATGTAACACACTCCAGACCCACACCACTCCCTGTCTCTGTAACCACTCCAGACCCACACCACTCCCCGTCTGTGTAACCACTCCAGACCCACACCACTCCCTGTCTGTGTAACACACTCCAGACCCACACCACTCCCCGTCTGTGTAACCACTCCAGACCAACACAACTCCCCGTCTGTGTAACCAGTCCAGACCCACACCACTCACCCTCTGTGTAACCACTCCAGACCCACACCACTCCCTGTCTATGTAACAACTCCAGACCCACACCACTCCCCGTCTGTGTAACCACTGCAGACCCACAGCAATCCCAGTCTGTGTAACCACTCACGACCCTAACCACTCCCCATCTGTGTAACCACTCCAGACCCACACCACTCACCGTCTGTGTAACCACTCCAGACCCACACCACTCCCTGTCTATGTAACAACTCCAGAACCACACCACTCCCCGTCTGTGTAACCACTCCAGACCCACACCACTCCCCGTCTCTGTAACCACTCCAGACCCACACCACTCCCCCTCTGTATAACCACTCCAGACCCACACCACTCCCCGTCTGTGTAACCACTCCAGACCCACAGCAATCCCTGTCTATGTAACACACTCCAGACCCACACCACTCCCCCTCTATGTAACCACTCCAGACCCACACCACTCCGTTAGTGTAACCACTCCAGACCCACACCACTCCGTCTCTGTAACCAGTCCAGACCAACACCACCACCCGTCTGTGTAACCACTCCAGACCCACACCACTCCCTGTTGTGTAACACACTCCAGACCCACAACACTCCTCGTCTGTGTAACCACTCCAGACCAACACAACTCCCTGTCTATGTAACACACTCCAGACCCACACCACTCCCTGTCTATGTAACACACTCCAGACCCACAGCACTCCCCGTCTGTGTAACCACTCCAGACCCACACCACTCACCGTCTGTGTAACCACTCCAGACCCACACCACTCCCTGTCTATGTAACAACTCCAGACCCACACCACTCCCCGTCTGTGTAACCACTCCAGACCCACACCACTCCCCGTCTCTGTAACCACTCCAGACCCACACCACTCCACCTCTGTATAACCACTCCAGACCCACACCACTCCCCGTCTGTGTAACCACTCCAGACCCACAGCAATCCCAGTCTGTGTAACCACTCACGACCCTAACCACTCCCCATCTGTGTAACCACTCCAGACCCACACCACTCCGTCAGTGTAACCACTCCAGACCCACAGCAATACCTGTCTCTGTAACCAGTCCAGACCCACACCACTCCCAGTCTATGTAACACACTCCAGACCCACACCACAACCCGTCTGTGTAACCACTCCAGACACACACCACTCCCCGTCTGTGTATCCACTCCAGTCCCACACCACACCCCGTCTGTGTATCCACTCCAGACCCACACCACTCCCCGTCTGTGAAACCACTCCAGACCCACACCATTCCCGGTCTGTGTAAACACTCCTGACCCACACCACCCCCCGTCTGTGTAACCACTCCAGACCTACACCACTCCCTGTCACTGTAACCACTCCAGAACCACACCACACCCATTGTCGGTAACCTCTCCAGACCCACACCACTCCCTGTCTATGTAACACACTCCAGACCCACACCACTCCCTCTCTCTGTAACCATTCCAGACCCACACCACTCCCCGTCTGTGTAACCACTCCGGACGCACACCACTCCCCGTCTGTGTAACCACTCACGACCCACACCACTCCCCCTCTGTGTAACCACTCCAGACCCACACCACACCACGTCTCTGTAACCAGTCACGACCCACACCTCTCCTCCTCTGTGTAACCACTCCAGACCCACACCACTCCGACTCTGTAACCAGTCCAGACCAACACCACCACCCGTCTGTGTAACCACTCCAGACCCACACCACTCCCTATCTATGTAACCACTCCAGACCCACACCACTCCCTGTCTCTGTAACCACTCCAGACACAAACCACTCCCTGTCTCTGTAACCACTACAGACCCACACCACTCCCCGGCTGTGTAACCACTCCAGACCCACACCACACCCTCTGTAACCACTACAGACCCATACCACTCCCTGTCTGTGTAACCACTCACGACCCACAGCAATCCATGTCTGTGTAACCGCTCACGACCCTAACCACTCCCCGTCTGTGTAACCACTCCAGACCCACACCACTCCGTCAGTGTAACCACTCCAGACCCACAGCAATACCTGTCTCT